>NW_016815181.1:130521-138230 GCF_001698545.2 Rhinopithecus bieti
TAAGTTAATATTTGAATAAGATATAAGGAAGGGATCTAGTTTCAATTTTCTGCATATGGCTAGCCAGTTCTCCCAGCACCATTTATTAAATAGGGAATCCTTTCCCCATTGCTTATTTTTGCCAGGTTTGTCAAAGATCAGATGGTTGTAGGTGTGTGGTCTTATTTCTGAGTTCTCTATTCTGTTGCATTAGTCTACGTGTCTGTTTTGTACCAGTACCATGCTGTTTTGGTTACTGTAGCCTTGTAGTATAGTTTTGAGTTGGTAGCAGGATGCCTCCAGCTTTGTTCTTTTGCTTAGGATCATCTTGGCTATACAGGCTCATTTGGTTTCACATGAATTTTAAAATATTTTTTTCTAATTCTGTGAAGAATGTCAATGGTAGCTTGATGGAGATAGCATTGAATCTATAAATTACTTTGGGCAGTATGGCCATTTTCATGACATTGATTCTTCCTATCCATGAGCATGGAATGTTTTTCCATTTGTTTGTGTCCTCTCTGATTTCCTTGAGCAGTGGTTTGTAGTTCTCCTTGAAGAGGCCCTTCACTTCCGTTGTTGTTAGCTCTATTCCTAGGTATCTTATTCTCTTTATAGCAATTGTGAATGACAGTTTACTCATGATTTCACTCTCTGCTTGTCTGCTGTTGGTGTATAGGAATGCTTGTTATCTTTTCACATTGTTTTTGTATTCCCAGACTTTGCTGAAGTAGCTTATAAGCTTAAGAAGCTTTTGGGCTAAGACAATGGGGTTTTCTAGATATAGGATCATCTTATCTGCAAACAAAGATAATTTGACTTCCTCTCTCCCTATTTGAATATCCTTTATTTCTTTCTGTTGCCTGATTGTCCTGGCCAGAATTTCCAATACTATGTTTAATAGGAGTGGTGAGAGAGGGCATACTTGTCTTGTCCCAGTTTTCAAGGGGATTGCTTCCAGTTTTTGCCCATTCTATAGTCAACAATAACTTAATTGTACATTTATAATTAAGAGTGTAATTGGATTGTTTGTAACTCACAGAATAAATGTTTGAGGGGATGGGTACCCCATTCTTATGATGTTATTTCACTTTACATGCTTGTATCAAAACATCTAATGTAGCCCACAAATGTATACACCTACTATGTACCCACAAAAATAAAAAATAATAAAGTACAATTAGAAATGACAAAGATGATATTACAAATGATCCCATAGAAATGTAAAAGATCTTTAGAGAATACTTTGAACAATTCTATTCACATAAATTAGAAAATCTAGAAGACATGAGTAAATTCCTGAAATCACACAATATCCCAATATTGAATCGAGAAGAGATCAAAACCTTGAATAGACCAATATCCTGCTCTGAGATTGAATCAGTAATTTAAAAACCTACCAACTAAAAAACAACCCTGGACCACATGGATTCACAGCTGAATTATATCAGACATGCAAAGAAAACTGGTACCAATCCTTTTGAACTATTCCAAAAATCAAGGAGAAGGGGCTTCTCCCTAACTCTTTCTATGAAGCCATCAGCAGCCTGATACAAAAATCTGACAGAGACACAACAATAAAAGAAAACTTCAGATTGCTATCCCTATTGAACACAGACACAAAAATCCTCAGCAAAATACTGGCAAACTATATCCAGCAGCACATCAAAATGTAAATACACCATGATCAAGTCAGCTTTATTTGTGAGACCTAAGGCTCTTCCTAGCATATGCAAATCAATAAATGTGATTCACTGCATAAAAGTATCAAAAGCGAAAACCATATGATCATTGCAATAGATGGAGAAAAAGCTTTCAATAAAATCCAATATCTCTTCACAATAAAAACTCTCTATAGACTCAGCATCAAAATAACATACATCAAAATAATAAGCGCTATCTATGGCAAACCCACAGCCAACATCACACCGGACAGGTAAAAACTGGAACCATTTACTTGAGAAATGTATCAAGACAAGGTTTTTCTCTCTTATCACTCCTATTCAACATAGTACTGGAAGTTTTAGCCAGAGCAATCCGGCAAGAGAAAGAAATAAAAAACATCCAAATAGGAAAAAAAGAAGTCCAACTATCTCTCTTTCCTGATGATATGATTCTATACCTAGAAAATGGTAAAGACAACTCTTCTGAAAGGATCCAAGAACTGACAAACAACTTTACTAAAGTTTCAGGATACAAAATCAATGTACAAAAATCAGTAGCGTATCTATACCCCAATAACATCAAGGCTGAGAGTCAAATCAAATCAATAACATAATCTTATTTACAATAGCCACAAAGAAAATAAAATACCTAGAAGTACAGCACTAGAGGTACAGGAAAATCTCTACAAGGAGAACTACAAATCACTGTGGAAAGAAATCACAGACCACACAGATAAAAAGAAAAACATTCCATCCTGATTGATTGGAAAAATCAGTGTCATTAAAATGGCCATACTGCCAATAGCTATTTACAGAATTGACAGTATTCCAATTAAACTACCAATGTCATTTTTCAAATAATTAGAAAAGACTACTGTAAAATTCATGTAGAACCAAAAAAGAGCCTGAATAGTCAAAGCAATCCAAAGCAAAAAGAACAAAGCTGGAGGCATCACACTACCCAACTTCAAACTATAGTGTAAGACCAATCAAAACAGCATGATACTGGTACAAAAACAGATACCTAGACCAATGGAACAGGACAGAAAATTCGAAAATGAAGCTTCACATCTAATGCCATTTGATCTTTGACAAGGCAGACAAAAGCAATGGGGAAAGGACTCCCTGTTCCATATATGGTGCTGTGATAACTGGCTAGCCACATGCAGAAGGAATAAACTGGACCACTACTTTTCACTATATACAAAAATTAATTATGAATTATGAATTTAAATGTAAGGCCTCATACTCTAAAAATCCTAGAAGAAAACCTAAGAAATACCCTCTCTACATCAACCTTGGCAAAAAAATTTTGGCTAAGTCCCCAAAAGCAATGGCAACAAAATAAAAAATGTGGAAACTAATTAAGTTAATTAACTTTTGCACAGCAAAAGTAACTATCAACAGAGTGACCAGACAATCCATAGAATGGGAGAAAAAATTCACAAACTATGCATCTCACAAAGGTCTAACATCCAGAATCTATGAGGAACTTAAATTAACAAACAAAAAACAAACAACCCCATTAAAATGCCGGCAAAGGACATGAACAGACACTTCTCAAAAGAAAAGCAGTTGACAATCATTTGAAAAAATGCTCAATATCACTAATTATCAGAGAAATGGAAATCAAAACCACAATGAGATACCATCTCACAACAGTCAGAATGGCGATTATAAAAAGTAAAAAACAACCAATGCTGGCAATGCAACAGAGAAAAGAGAACACTTATATATTGTTGGTGGGAATGTAAATTAGTGCAGCCACTGCGGAAATCAGTTTGGAGGTTTCTCAAAAAACTTAGAAGTATCATTTGACCCAGCAATCACATTGCTAGGTATATATCCAAAAGAAAATAAATTATTCTACCAAATGGACATATGCAATCATATGTTGATTGCAGCACTATTCGCAATAGCAAAGACATGAAATCAATCTAGGTGCTCATCAATGGTGGATTGGATAAAGAAAATGTGGTACATACACACCATGCAATACTACGCAGTCATAAAAACAAACAAACAAAAAAAAACTCATGTTCTTTGCAGCAACATGGTTGCAAGTAGAGGCCATTGTCCTAAGTGAATTCACACAGGAACAGAAAAGAAAATACCACATGTTCTCACTTACAAGTGGGAGCTAAACATTGAGCACATATAGAAATGAAGATGACAACAAGTAGACACTGGGAACTACCTGATGTGGGAAGGAGGGAGGGGAACATGGGATGAAAAACTACCTGTAGGGTACTATGCTTAGCACCTGGGTGATGGATCTGTACCCCAAACCTTAGCGTCATGTAATATACTCACGTAAAAAATCTGCTCATGTACTTCCTGTATCTAAAATAAAAGTTGAAACAACAAAAGCAATAATTACAGAAGGTAGCCACCTCAAGGCAGAAAGTTACAACTAGGCATATATCCCTTCATGTATCTACAAATTCTCAGGTAAATTCTGACTTCAAAATTTTCATGACAAAGGACAATACTAGAAACAGAGAAGAAATGGGTTTACTCTCATATGACATTTAGCGTTTATGGCATTGGCAGTGAGAAAAACAGAAAGACAAACTTAAAATATGAGGTACAGTTGGCACACTTTGTTCTTCACTGCCTTTGTCTGTCATGTACACGCACATACTGTAAAACCTCATTAACACAAACTCCATTCATTTGGGATCTGTAATAATCTCAACCTACCCAATCTGAATGTACATCTGTACTATGGATACAAACACAGGCACACAGGCACACACAGGCGCACACACACACACAGCCTGCTCAGCACATAAACAAGATTAAGTGATAACATTAAAAGAATCCCCACTTTTGCTGAAGCTTTTGTGTACAACAAACATGCTACTCACAAATGATTATTCACTAAAGCTAATTATGAAATTTTGTTAAGACTAGAGGCCAAGTTCTTTTTACTTCTCTCCTGAGATAATTAAACTGCTTTTATTTTAGCATTTTATTTAACTTAGCTAGGGTTTACCCTCCAAAGAACTGAGGAATTAGTCTATCGGGACTAATTTGAATGAATTTGACTATCTGGACATGTGTGCATACACTATTCCATATGGCCAAATGATAAACTCATTTGTCAGGGTTTAGCCAGAATTTTTTTTTCCCCTCTTTCCAATAGTGTTTCAAAGGCTAAACATCTTTTTGTGGTATTGCTTTCACGATGGAGGACTTTATATACATGAGGTTTTAAATGCACTTTATTTATTATAGGCTATGAATGCACTCTGTACCACAGGACTCCCTAACGAGAAGTCGGCTACCCCACAGTTTGGGTCTGGTGGGCCAGGGCAGCACAGTCTGCTGGCTTGTAACAGAAAATCAAACAGGTCATTTCACAGCCATCAAGCACATGCAGAGTTGCCTTACTGGTTTATATCCCTCTGTCTTTTAGGATATAAAATCATTTCTTACTTTATAAAAACATTACTCTTTCTTATATAATCATTTAATTTACATATACAGGTTACACTTAGTAAAAATATATGAACCAAAATTGCAACAAAATTCCAAAACCATAAACTACCTTTTCAGAATGCACTTTCTTTCCACCTCTCTCTTGAAAAGCTTCATTGCTTTTAGGACAGGAGATATTACTTCTGAACTCAAGATTTAAAGCATTTTCTTCAGCCCATAATAAAAGTAATAAAGCTTTTTATTGTAAAAAAGACTGTAAATATATTTAGCAATAATTTCAACAACTCAGAAGTGGTTCAATTTCTACAGTGGGAAATATGAGTCTCATGACATTTAGGTGCTACCAAGAATTTCCACTATTGATCCCTCTACCCGTGGTAATGTTGAGCTACAATTATTGTAGAGAAAAATTCACTAAAGAGAATAATGTAGCAAATTCTTTCTTAAGTGTATAAGCACAAAAGTGAGAGGGAGAAATGGGGAAATAATTTCTCCTTTTCCAAAGTTTTGGCAAAATGTCTATTTGTATAGAGAAGGAGGAAGATAGAGTTTTGACCTGCCAAATGGATTGTAATTGAAACCAGAGCTCTAGATGAGAAATAAAACAAAAAAGCAGAGGTGCTAGACTCTTTAGGACAATGCAGTATTCACATAGTTGAGTGACAGTCGGAAATTGCCAAGGCCTGCAACAGCCTGGCATGAGGAAAGTGGGAAGGAGTTCTCAGAGTTGAAGGAGAGGGGCTATAAAGTTATCTGGTAGTACCGGAGTTTCTTTGGCTCAAAGACTTTGCTCCATATTTTTCTTTCTTAAAATCAAAAGTTACCAGGAGAAACTCAAAATCTTCCAAATTTAATCATTTTTTCCTGTGATTTTCATTATAAATGTTTTCTGAATATAGGAAAGATGCAAGATGCATTTGGAAAGAATATCCTTTAAAAACAAACTCTAGGCATAAATTGAGTCACTGCTTAATCATGAAAGACTTTTAAAAATCCTGATTTTATAGTTGCAGCTTAAGTTTTTGCTTTAAAGCACTTTCAATAAACCTGAGAAAAGTACTTAAGAATTTTTGGGGTTAACATAAAAAAAAAATACTAGTTTGAAGGGACCAGTTTGGATTTCCAACATGGTTTGAAAATTTGCGGTTTATCTGAATAAATTACCTTCAGTTAACTGAAGGTACTTTAGGTAACTGAAGGTCAGAGAGGTTAAGTTTTCCAATATTAAAGAGCTATAAGACAACTTTAGTTGATTGTAGAATTTATCAGAGCTTGCATTTTATATAGTTTTGAAATAACACAGCAGGCAGTATTATGCCTGAACATTTGTATTCCTTGGTTGCTTGAATCTGCTTGCTTCTTCAGACTTCTTCAGATCCACCTTTTCTCTGTTGTCAAAGCTGTCGTGTCACTTCATGCACAGATCATGATTACAATTCTAGCAGGTTTTCTAGTCTCTTTCTCTCTCTCTTTCATAATTAAAATGTATATCTATTATGGAAACTAATGTAATCTTTCTCAAACTTTATTTTCATCAGCCTAACCCCATACTCAGGTTACTTACTGTCATGTAGAGGGTAACCATATATCTCAGATTGCCCAGGATGGTCCTGATTTATATATGTCATCATCCTGGAACAATTATTAATTACCCTCTTTCATTCTTAAAAGTTTCCAGATTTGGGTAATAAATGATATGGTTTTCCTACATATAACTTATTACTTCCGGATACGTTACCTTACATCTCTCAGCCACAATTACTCTGCATCCTACAAGCTAATCTACTTGCTGTTTCTCCTGTGCAAAACTACTGTCATGTAACTCTACCCTGCCTTCCTACACTTTGAGCCTTAATTATAATCACTCCTTTACATAGAATGTATTCATTCAACAAATGTTTGCTGAGCACCAGTTGTGTGTCTGCCACTGTTTTAAGTGCTGGAGTTAGGGCAGAAGCAGGACAGACAAGGTTTCTGCTCTCACAGAGCTTCTATAGTAGAGCATCCATTGAACAACTGGATACATGGTGAGGACTACTGTATTTGCTCACATATTTACCCTCTTTGTTCATTGTCTTCTCTCTGATATTCTACCTTTTTGAAAAATAAATGAGGATGAGTGAAGATATGGTCAGTCCCTTCTCCATGGTTCCCCTCATAGTACACAGACAGGATCTGGCAACTACAGTGATGTAAAAATGCCGTGTAGAAGCCAGAGGGCTCTCTGAAGGCTCACTGAAAAAATCAACTCACAAAAGGCAGAGTCAATGAAGAAAAGACATACAACTGTATTTAAGCCCCAGAGATATGGGGGAAATTGTTCATTTTTTATGCTTTGGTTCAACAAAGTATGGACAGCCATGTGGAAATATGATTGGACAAAAATGGTATGCTCTATTCCTAATAGTCTGAGTGGGGAAATCCAGCAAGGCCTGTCTGTCTAGATTCTTGGCCTCTCTGAGCATACGATTCTTCCTCTGGGTATGGGGTAGGAATCTTTATGGAATGGGGGTCTTATTACTTACAGTCAAATAAGATACATCAGATAATTTACTTATGACCAGTCTTTACACAGAAAGATGGAGGGAAAGTTAGCGTAATATTTGTAGGTTTTATGGCTGG
>NW_016815181.1:138740-153824 GCF_001698545.2 Rhinopithecus bieti
GGTAGTACCGGAGTTTCTTTGGCTCAAAGACTTTGCTCCATATTTTTCTTTCTTAAAATCAAAAGTTACCAGGAGAAACTCAAAATCTTCCAAATTTAATCATTTTTTCCTGTGATTTTCATTATAAATGTTTTCTGAATATAGGAAAGATGCAAGATGCATTTGGAAAGAATATCCTTTAAAAACAAACTCTAGGCATAAATTGAGTCACTGCTTAATCATGAAAGACTTTTAAAAATCCTGATTTTATAGTTGCAGCTTAAGTTTTTGCTTTAAAGCACTTTCAATAAACCTGAGAAAAGTACTTAAGAATTTTGGGGTTAACATAAAAAAAAAATACTAGTTTGAAGGGACCAGTTTGGATTTCCAACATGGTTTGAAAATTTGCGGTTTATCTGAATAAATTACCTTCAGTTAACTGAAGGTACTTTAGGTAACTGAAGGTCAGAGAGGTTAAGTTTTCCAATATTAAAGAGCTATAAGACAACTTTAGTTGATTGTAGAATTTATCAGAGCTTGCATTTTATATAGTTTTGAAATAACACAGCAGGCAGTATTATGCCTGAACATTTGTATTCCTTGGTTGCTTGAATCTGCTTGCTTCTTCAGACTTCTTCAGATCCACCTTTTCTCTGTTGTCAAAGCTGTCGTGTCACTTCATGCACAGATCATGATTACAATTCTAGCAGGTTTTCTAGTCTCTTTCTCTCTCTCTTTCATAATTAAAATGTATATCTATTATGGAAACTAATGTAATCTTTCTCAAACTTTATTTTCATCAGCCTAACCCCATACTCAGGTTACTTACTGTCATGTAGAGGGTAACCATATATCTCAGATTGCCCAGGATGGTCCTGATTTATATATGTCATCATCCTGGAACAATTATTAATTACCCTCTTTCATTCTTAAAAGTTTCCAGATTTGGGTAATAAATGATATGGTTTTCCTACATATAACTTATTACTTCCGGATACGTTACCTTACATCTCTCAGCCACAATTACTCTGCATCCTACAAGCTAATCTACTTGCTGTTTCTCCTGTGCAAAACTACTGTCATGTAACTCTACCCTGCCTTCCTACACTTTGAGCCTTAATTATAATCACTCCTTTACATAGAATGTATTCATTCAACAAATGTTTGCTGAGCACCAGTTGTGTGTCTGCCACTGTTTTAAGTGCTGGAGTTAGGGCAGAAGCAGGACAGACAAGGTTTCTGCTCTCACAGAGCTTCTATAGTAGAGCATCCATTGAACAACTGGATACATGGTGAGGACTACTGTATTTGCTCACATATTTACCCTCTTTGTTCATTGTCTTCTCTCTGATATTCTACCTTTTGAAAATAAATGAGGATGAGTGAAGATATGGTCAGTCCCTTCTCCATGGTTCCCCTCATAGTACACAGACAGGATCTGGCAACTACAGTGATGTAAAATGCCGTGTAGAAGCCAGAGGGCTCTCTGAAGGCTCACTGAAAAAATCAACTCACAAAAGGCAGAGTCAATGAAGAAAAGACATACAACTGTATTTAAGCCCCAGAGATATGGGGAAATTGTTCATTTTTTATGCTTTGGTTCAACAAAGTATGGACAGCCATGTGGAAATATGATTGGACAAAATGGTATGCTCTATTCCTAATAGTCTGAGTGGGGAAATCCAGCAAGGCCTGTCTGTCTAGATTCTTGGCCTCTCTGAGCATACGATTCTTCCTCTGGGTATGGGGTAGGAATCTTTATGGAATGGGGTCTTATTACTTACAGTCAAATAAGATACATCAGATAATTTACTTATGACCAGTCTTTACACAGAAAGATGGAGGGAAAGTTAGCGTAATATTTGTAGGTTTTATGGCTGGTTTTGGGGAAAAGGGGTTCTGGTTCTATGATCCATCTCGGGGAAGAGAGATTCTAGTTTCTGTGACTAGCCTCAGGGTAGAATGGGACTGAGAGCCATGAAGGCAGGAGAAGGACAGAGAAAATCTTTTGCTTCTGAAGCCTTCATTTTGGGGTATTGCTTTTTGAGTTCCAACAGCTGCTTAGTGTGCCAATGGGAAGATCTCACTGTGACACTCCAGGCTGCTAGGAAGAGCTGTATCTTAAGGATTATACTAAAAAATTATAATTCTCTTTCTGGAGTTCAAAGGAAGCAACATATATACAGGGTTGCCACAAACATCATGCTTTGGAACATCATGGATCTAATTAAACATCATGTTCAACCCCTACTCCCACCCCTCACCACACACACACACACACACACACACACACACACACACACTCACTCTCTCTCTCTCTCTCTCTCTCTCTCTTACTTATTCTCTAAGAACAAAAATCTAGATGAAAGTATTTGAGGAGAAAGTAAAGAAGAAGCATTAGGAAATGTAGATAATAAAACAAAAACTTCTGCAATCTATGACCTTGTAACTTGGGATCAGCACTAGCACAGCAAAAGTGTGTGAGTTGAGATGAAAAATGCCATAAACATCATCAAAATTACACATTTCTTGTTTGCTTCATTCTGCCTATTTACATGCATTTTAGGGGAAATTATTGGGGTGGACAAGAGAAAGGAGAGAGGTAAATGGGATATATTCATTTATACCTATGCAATTTTGTAAGTCAGTTGTATTCCATGTTATATTTTGTTACTTGTTGGTTTCAACTTCAAACTCTTCAAGGGCAGGGGCTATGCCTTCTAGCTTATTACCACATTCTGCTAATATTGAGTGCATACTATCTGATGGGCACTTTGCCAGATGCTAGGACACAGCAGTGGGTGAAAAAGACAAAATTCCTGCCATCATTATTAACCAGGGCATTTCCCACAACGTGTTTGCCCATGAACAAAGGTCTTGACTGAACACCCCATACAAGGAATCGAGATGAAAGAAACGGTTTTGATTGCCCATTTCTTACATTTGTTTCTGAGATTAAGGTGCTATTAAATTTGAAAGACTAGTTGCTTTCTCACTTGTCCACCCTTGTAATATTCTTAGTTTCTTGGCAAAGTTTTATATGAGCTGATAAGGGGCTCCATATATAGAGTGTTATTAGGCTCATTCTAATGGAATTTCCCTTTCTAAAATAATGGAAAGTTGTAGGAAGGAAGTGGGTGGGTCTGGGAAGATAGGTAACATTTATTAAGTATTCATTTTGTTCAGATACTATGCTAAGTGCTTTGTTTATTATGTCAGCTAATAATAATACTCTTTTTTTACCTCGATGAGGTTGTCGGGCTTTAAAACGTAACAACCACTTCCCAGTTTCAAGGTAACAAAAGACACTCCATGAAACAAATTCATGTGTATGTATCATCACATTTTGATAACACTAATGTGTTTTTGTAACCTTACTTACATTACTTTATCAGGTTAATATAATTTGGAAATAAGAAATTCATTTGAAAGTGGGAACTTCTGAGAAAATGAATTATTCAAAATGATACTACAAATGTGGTAGATTAACACCAAAATATTTCATTAACTTTTATCATCCTGAACAATACAAATATTCAGAATGGTAACTACAGATTATTTTCAAATTGTGAGAATAAATTGGAAATGTGGTGCTCAATTGGAAATAGTTTATGATAATAATTGTATCATATGGCCATCTAATTAATTTTTTAGAGAAATATGAAAACTAGGAGGCATATCAGAAAATGAAGGCTTAGATTATAAAGTAATCTCACCTGCATTTACTTTACATAGGCAAGCCATGTCACCTTCCTAAGCAGTCTCACTCCCTGTCATCACTATTTTGTGTTCAACATCTCTTTCACCCTTCAATGCCCGGAGGTCCCTTCTTCTCAGTCAGTGTCACAGTTAGCTCTACCCTCCTAGGCCTTAGGCTTTGGTGGCAAACTGAAAGGCCTCCAGGGGCTTGGCAGATACCGTAATGAAGTTACACCTGATATGAGAGACATGGGATGTGGTAGGGATTATGGAAAAAGTGAGAACAAATATCCTTTTAAAAATAGCAGCTCTCCTTCTGCACAGCAAGAGAAATAATCAGCAGAGTTAATGGACCACCCACAGAGTGGGAAAAAACGTTCACAATCTATACATCCGACAAAGTAATAATATCCAGAATCTACAAAGAACTCAGGAAGAACAAAACAATCCCATCAAAACGTAGGCTAAGGATATGAATAGACAATTCTCAAAAGAAGATATGCAAATGGCCAACAAGCGTATGGAAATGTTCAACATCATTAATTATCAGGGAAATGCAAATCAAAACCACAATGTGATACCATTTCACTCCTGCAAGAATGGCCATGATAAAAAAAAAAATCATAAAATAATAGATGTTGGCAAGGAAGTGGTGAAAAGGGAACACTTTTACATTGCTAGTGGGAATGTAAACTAGTACAACCACGAAGGAAAACAGTGTGGAGATTCCTTAAAGAACTAAAAGTAGATCTACTATTTGATCCAGCAATCCCACTACTAGGTATCTACTCATGGGAAAGAAGTCATTATACAAAAAAGATACTTGCACAAGCATGTTTATAGCAGCACAATTTGCAGATGCAAATATATGGAACCAGCCCAAACGCCCATCAATCAACAAGTGGATAAAGAAAATGTGGTGTGTAAGTATATAAGTATATATATATACACATACACACACACACACACACACACACACACACACACACACACAGCACAGAATACTACTCAGCCATGAAAAGGAACAAAATAATGGCATTTGCAGCAAACTGTATAGAATTTGGAGACTACTATTCCAAGTGAAGTAACTCAGGAATGGGAAACCAAACATCATATGTTCTCAATCATAATTGGGAGCTAAGCTATGAGGACACAAAGGCATAGGAATGACACAATGAACTCTGGGGACTCGGGGGAAAGGATGGGAGCAGGATGAGGGGTAAAAGGCTATACATTGCGTACAGGATACACTAATCAGGAGCTGGGTGCACCAAAATCTCAGAAATCACTACAAAAGAACTTATTCACGTAACCAAACACTACCTGTTCCCCAAAAACCTATTGAAATTACAAAATAAAATTTTAAAAAATTTTAAAAAGTAGCATCTCTCATGAAGGAATGCTGACCTAGTGCTTTCAGGTCTGATTTTTCAACAGAAACTAGAAATCTAACTTTGCATGTGGATTCTCCTGATGTTTAAATGTTAGCTACTTTTCCACCACTACTCTAGATGACTTCTTTCATCTACTCTACTCTCCATCCATCTCTACCTACCAGAAAATGCAAAGTCACCTGTCCATATGTTCTACATTTCCATGCTTCATATCCTGCTTGGTGATCCTATTTACTAATCCTTGTTAAGGTGTTCACCATTGACAGTGCTTTAATGTTCCTTCAAAACTACATTTGCATTTAAACCATGGCTAATGCTTTCTTTAGGAAGGAATTGATATCTAAGGGTAGCTGGCTATTAGGATAGATAGTTGTTTTGAAGAAGGAGGTACCACGAGTCCTCTCAAATCATAAGACATATAAGTTGATTGGCTATGGTTATATGTCAAGCTTTGCTCTGCTGCAGGCTAATGTTGCAGGTGTGAACTGAGCTAGATTCAATTTACAATACATTTACTCAGAATGCTCTATGTGCCAGTCAGGACTTTTTACTTTATAAAAGTGCAAAATCTTTTACTTATAGATTTTAACTAAGTTACAACATGTTTCACTTATTTATTCTGAGAAAAAAATGCCTTATTTTGTGAAGGGTGGAATTTTGGTAAAAAGAATGGTAAGTTTGTCTCAGTTAGCTCTGGCCACCATAAGAAAATGCCATAGACTGGGTGGCATATACAACAGAAATATATTTTCTCACAGTTCTGGAGGCTGCAAGTCCAAGATCAAGGTGCTAGCATGGTCAATTTCCAGTGATGACTCTTCCTGGCTTACAGACAGCTGCCTTCTCACTGATTCCTTACATGGCAAAAATAGGGGGCAGAGGAGGAGGAGCGTACAGAGGAAGGGGATACAGAGAGTGTGCATGTGCATGTGTGTATGTCTGTATGTGTGGTGTGCGCATGTCTGTATGAAAGAAAGAGAGAGAGAGAGAGAGAGAGAATGAGAGCAAGAGACAGCATGAGTGCCCAAGCATGAGATGTCTTATAAGGGCACTAATCCCATCAAGATGGTCTCACCTTCACGACCTCACCTAAAACCTAATTATCTCTCTAAAGCCCCATTTCTAAATATCATCACATTCAGGTTTAGCCTTCAACAAATAGTAGTACATGGTATAAAAGATAGAAATCTTCATTTAAAATCTTAATTTCCTAATATGTAATAAGCTATTCATGAACAGAAAAATATAATATCTGTTAATAAGCTATACTCTAATTGGTAAAATTTTCCATTTGAATTTTTTTCAATTGGGTTTGTTCCTAGAAAGGAATAGTAAACATGCTGGCTTTGCCTCTGTTTTTTTCATGTTCTTTTTTGTTTTTTTTTTCATTAGTCTTTCTGAATCTAAGTTCATGGATGAATTTAACCAGGAGACATAATAAAATCCATGGCTGAGTTAAAAATCCTTTAGCAATCATAGATGCTTCCCAGTTTACCATTTTAGATATTATTGATATTTTATTTTCTATTATGTTTTTGAATCCATAGAGAAGGATCAAGAATGAAGCAAAGACAAATTAAAATGCTGACACCTCAACCTGCAATAAGAAAATTTGTCAATAGAACAGTAACTAATATTTTATGCTAATTCCCCCTCTGTCTTGGTTTGCATTCAGTATGTTCTCAAATGGTCAATTAAAAAATATTTGGCAATTACTATGAGCCTAATTCAATGCAAGGTACCACGAAGTAAGTAAAAATAGATAAGGCACAGCGCCTGTTCTCAAGCAGTTTGAAGTTCATCTGGTAAAAGGAATTTATATGCACAAAATGCATGGAGAACCATTAAATTCTATGTTAAGTGGTACAGAATATCAAAGCAAGAGCAGTTCTGAAAAGCAGATAGTCATTTTTCATATAGAATAGTTGCCAAAATGACTAAAAATAAAGATGACTGACAATATCAAATGTTGGCAAGAATGTAGAACAACTGGAACTCTCATTCATTGCTGGTGGGAGCATAAAATGGTACAAATACTTGGTGAAAGGTCTGATAGTTTCTTATAAAATTAAACATAATGGATGGACCTTGAAAAGCTTATGCTAGGTAAAATAAGCCAGACATAAAGGCCAAATATTGTATTAATATGATTCTCCTTACACGAGGTACCTAGATTAGGCAAATCTATAGAGACAAAAAATAGAATAGAGGTTACAAGGAGTTGGGGGTGGGGAAATGGGGTGTTTAAATAGGTGCAGTGCTTCTGTTTGGAATGATAAAGGTCTGGAAACGGATAGGGATGATGGTTGCACAACATTGTGAATATACCTAATGCTACTGAATTGTACACTTACAAATGGCTAAAATGGTGAATTTTGTGTTCATATATTTTACCATAAAACAAATCACAGTCACACAGAATAAAATCAGAGTGTATAATAAAAAATAACCCCCCAAACCAAAACAAAACCCTAAAACACTCCTGTTATTCAGTAATTCCAGTTGTAGGTATTTATCTAAGAGAAAGAAAATATGTCTAGACAGCTTAGCTACATAACCACTGCCATAATACAGACATCAAGTAATAAAAGTGTGGTATGGCTGGGGTGGAATAAATGGGAATGGTATTCATCTTTAACCTATGAATTCATGGTTACCATAGCCATTACTGTATATATCTTAACAAATTTGGTTCAAGAATTTTAGGGAGGACTATACATTTTTCTTATAGTTTTACATGTACATGCATCATTTACTATAAACCTCTTTTGGTTGATACCAGGTGAGGTACTTGGTTTATATGTTCTTGACTAACATGAATGGGCAACAGGATTTAGAAGTTCATCACTCTAATCATACTCACCAGAACCCCATCTCCAAGAGGTATGAAGCAATGTAGAGTAGGAATTGTGTAATATTAAAGGATCAAAAAGAGCCTACTAATAGTGAAGAGCTGTTAGGACTTAAAGTTGGACATATTGGGACGTGTTTTAGTAAAGTAGCTATTGGAATATTGTATGTTGTAGGCCACCAAACATAAAGAAACAAGTAGATTGTGAAATGACTTGAGCACATAAAAAAGATTTGTAAAGAGGCCAGAGTGGAAGTAGTAATAAGAGATTTTTACCCAGAGATAGACCAGCAGCATTTAGTGGAAGAGACAAGACTGAAAGATTGTTATGGCTTCGGAACATGATTACTTTTTGACTCAATCTGTATGTCATCCACTATGATGAGCATGATGTTAAGTAACATATGGCTGAATACCTACAAACATTGAAATATGTTATGTTTTAGTGACAGCGCTTCTAGTGGTGAATAGGAAGGGATGATAATGCTTGTTTTTTTCTTTTTTTGCTGTTTTGTTTGTTTGCTTTTTTAAGGATATTGAGCAGAAGGATTTAGAACGTGATGATTAGAAAGATCAGATGCAGATCTTTTCTCTTCCCGTGGAGCCGTCGCCATGAAGCTGGAGCTGTGCAGTTTTAGCGGGTACAAGATCTACCCCGGACACGGGAGGCGCTACGCCAGGACCGACTGGAAGGTTTTCCAGTTTCTTAATGCAAAATGCGAGTTGGCGTTCCTTTCCAAGAGGAATCCTCGGCAGATAAACTGGACTGTCCTCTACAGAAGGAAGCACAAAAGGGACAGTCGGAAGAAATTCAAAAGAAAAGAACCCACCGAGCAGTCAAATTCCAGAGGGCCATTACGGGTGCATCTCTTGCTAATGGCCAAGAGGAATCAGAAACTTGAAGTTAGAAAGGCAAAGGCCTCCAATGAGAACAAGCTAGCAGGCCTGCTAAGGAAGCAAAAGACTAAGCAAGCATCGAAAAAGACTGCGAGGCTGCTGCAAGGCACGGGTGTTGTGTTTAAAAAAGGCAGCACCTCAAGGCAAAAAGTGAAGCCCTGTAAAGTCACTCCGAGTTGTGAAAACGCTAAACTGCCCAATTGATTTAAATAAAGATTGGATATTAAAAAAAAAAAAAAAAAAAAAAAAAAAAAAAAAAAAGAAAGGTCAATGCAGGTTTTGACACAATCCATATAAAGTGGGCCACAGTAGGCAACATCTACGTTAAGAAAAACAAAGGATAACTTTTTAGAGTTAGAAAATTTGAGAAGGGCACATATAGATGCATATGAAATATTGTAGCAACTATGACTAAAAAAGGAAACTAAGATTAAAATAAATATGCAATGTTTTAAAGGAAGAAAAATTAGAGGGACAGGCAAATGATTATAGACACCAAACTACTTTGCTGATTCTTTGGTTTCTTATATTTATTGAAAAGAACTGAGGTGTGCACGAGTGTGGGCAGGGGAAACACTGCATTAATGAGAATGAAAAGAATTATGAACTATAAAGTGAATGGAAAGATAAAGGACAAACCTCTTCTGAAGCTCACTGACTATGAGCTAGGATACAGGATCCGAGACTGAAGGAACCGTGTTTCCTAGCCTCCAAGTGGTTAGGCCTAATGAAGAGATCAGTTCATCAAGTCTCAGACAAAACAAAGCAAACCTAAGACAGGAACCCTGAGTATGGCCAAAACTAAGAAGGCAGGGACTGTTCAACTATGCCTTAGAGATTTATACTTTCTGGAAAACAGTACATTTCTTGGCAGCTCACAAATTCCACATGTATGTTGGGAAGGCTCTAAGTGTATTTGATTTGTTCAGAAACAGGTGTAATCCATCTAAAACAACGAGGCCATCTATTATTGTAAGCTGAGAGAAAGAGAAGTGAGAAAGAAATCCTCAAAGCAAATGAATGCCAGTGTTGGCACGAAAATCTCCCTGGTCTCATCTGTAGTTACAGCTGAGTAAGTACCAACAATTTCTGGATACATGTGATTTCACCTGTCAAAGAAACTAAATTAGAAATCTCAGTGTCCAACTTTGCCTGACTAGTAGCTTGTAAGCTTCAGGCACTCTTTGGAGAATATTGAATTCAGAAACTGATGGAAGAATTAAAAATCATACAAAATAAACAAGTTCAAAGGTTTTATATACCTTCAAACTGCCCCTATTGGACTCTGTTCACTGTCTGAAGTATATTTTTCTCATTTTGAAAAATAATTGTTCTTTTTAAAAATCAAACATGTTATAAAGGGAAAGCAACAGAACATACAAATAAAATATTCACAGATTGGAACACACAAAATATTCAGATTCAAGGTGTGTGTAGTACCAAAATAAGAAAAACAAATCCAACAAGCCCATCCAAAAACACAGTATAACTAATGTATTTATTTTGCTTATCATAGGATTAAGTTGGAATAAAACTAAATATGAACAGTGTAATACTCTCAGTATGGGTACCTGCTAAATAATTAAATTTTGCATTTTTTATCATCTGTATATTTATATTGATAAATACATTTATATTTTATAAATATAGCATCTGATAATTTATGCAGAATAATTGCTCAGATAATCTGGTAATGGAAAGAGTTACTTTGCATTTATAAATGCTTTGTACTTACATACTGCAATGCTTTTTAATGGAGGAGAGCCAAGCCATCTGGGGTATATTACTTGGAAGATTGTTTCTCTATATATTACAGCTAAAATCAGTCATGGTACTACTCTTAATAGAAACAAGAATCTGTTTTCTTGACTTCCAGTACACTGCTCTGTTGAATAATATTCTAAGGGTTTATATAGAGAACCAGTAGGGAGTTTATGTTATCCTTATAACCTTAAGAAACAAAAATTGCTTAGAATTAGCCTTAACTATAAGATTAACCTGGAATTGAAAACAGAAAAGGGCTGGCATTAAGAACTGAAACACATAATTAAGAAAGTTAAATCTGTTCCTACACACAGACCATCATTTCATAAAGAATCTTTTTATTAACTTTTAACAACAAGTAATTGTGAAAGTATTACAAATAAATAATTTGGAGGAAATTCTTAAAGGGGTGGTACTAGGAAGTAGCAGGTTTTCTGAGATGTAAGAAAACTGGTAAGTCAAATACGACTTCTAGCTTCAGAGAATGGCTAGACCCTGGTGCTTTGTTTAAAGTAAATAACCAGTACCTGCCTTGCACTGAAGACTTTCAAAATCCTGAAAAATTATTCTACAGTCTGGAAGCAGAGAATAGGTTTGGCCAACCCAATTCCTAGGGATGTAGATTTGTGAACAGTTCCACATGTTTCCTGCAGCAGGTATAATTTGTCCATTAATAATGCTCTCTTTCTAACTTTCATAATTCTATAGGAGCCAAAACCAAGAAGAATTACATGCCTAAATATAGGCATGCTATGCCTAGGATACTAAAGAAAAATACTGACTTGTGCCAATCAGTTTATGACTTGAGGCACAGGTTTGATTATCCTTATCTTAATATACACAATAACAAGTGGTAGTGTTGTCCGTAAAATTATAGTAGTGATTGAAACTGCTCAGTTTTGAAAAGAATTATTTGCTTCAGTGTTCAGGAAAGAAGGTAACATCTCACTTTTTGATCTATATTTCCCAAGGGAATAGGAGAGACAAGGAATGTAATGTTACAGTGATAGATAAGTTTATGCTCCTGAACAGATAATTAGAACATCTATCTCTAAAACAGATTTGGGATCAAAAAAAAAAAAATGCAAAGCTCAGAAAAATCCAGATGTTAAAACAAAAGAGACGACTTGGAGAATTATAACACTTTGCTAGAACAAGTTGGGTGGGTTCCAGAAATACACGTTTCTTATAGGAGTGGACATTCCCATCCTTCCTCCTCCTCCTTGTGGAACAAGGAATGCCTCATCTGACTGATGAAATTTGGAGAAATCTCTGGCTTCTTGGTTCTGCCACTTCATTAAAAAGCCAGTTCAATTCAGGGAGCTGGTGTTAGAAATCCCAATTGTAACTGCAAGATAAAGGCAGTCAGATTTACCAACATGGCAGGAAATATTTTGATCCCTACCTGACTCCTGTGAAGATTTCTCAGATGATTCAAAATCTGTAAGAAGATGGGTGGGGTTGTGACTTTGGAGACCTGAAAAATGTTTTAAGTAAGTAGGTGCCAGGGGTCCTGAAAATATTCCCAGCTTCATTTCTCACAGAAAGCTTCCCCATCATCACAGTTACACTCGTCTTCAGGGGTAACCTAGTGAAGTGCTGGCAGTTGGGTTTTGGAGTCTCACTGCTTAGATTTGGATGCCGTCTTCACCTTTGTCACCTTGGGCAAGTCACTTAACTTCTCTAGGCCTTGATTTCTTCATCTGCGAAATAGGGAACATAAGTAATATTACCAAGTAATTGTCCAATAAAGATAAGCAGTTTTATTCCATTTTGATTATTTTAATACTCCTTAATGTTAAATACTCCTTCATAATATTGGGGAATACAGCAAGTCCAGCATTTCTAAAATGATTGCCTCATTCCTTCTAACAGATATCAGAAAGTACTACTGTTAGAGATGTGAAATTATATCACTCACATCTGACAGGCCTGAGACAAGGTATATCACCTATCCCATCCTCTTACGTCAGTTTTTTATTGCTGCTTTACAAATTACCAGAAACTTAGTGGCTTCCAACAACACAAAGTTATTATCTTACTGTAAATTCTGTAGGTCAGACATTTGAAATGGGTTTCACTGGGCTAAAATCATGGAGTTGACAGCGTTGTGTTTTTCTCTGGATCTAGGGGAAAATCTAATGCCTTTCCTTTTCCAGCTTTTAGACACTGTCTGCATTCCTTGGCTCACGACTTGTTCCTCCACCATCTTTTTCATGAGTCACATCTTCCTCTGACTTCTGTCTCTCTCTTCCACTTTTAAGAACCCTTGTGATCATATTAGAACCATCAGGATAATCCTCCCATCTCAAGATCCTTAACTTAATCACATCTGCAAAGCTCCCTTTTCCACGCAACCTAATGTAATCACAGGCTCAGTAAATTTATTTGTAGTCACCTTCAGGGGACTGTTATTCTGCCATACATAACAGGTAAAGAAACTGAGGCCCAGGGAAGTTAAGTGACATTCTAATCTTCACACTCAGTGCATAGTGGGACTAAAGCCCATGTTTCTTTATAAAATTTTATTGATACATGATATTTGTACATATATATAAGGTGCATGTGATATTTTGTTACATGCATGGAATGGGTAATAATCAGGTAGGGCATACAGGATATCCATCACTGAAGTGTTCATCTTCTCTAAGTGTTAGGAAAATTTCAAGTTCTCCTTTCTAGCCATTTTGAAACACATATACATTGTTGTTAATTATAGTCACTATACTCTGCTATTGAATATTAGAACTTATTCCTTTGATCTGACTGTATGTTTGCACCCATTAACCAACCTCTCTTCATTACCCTCCTCCCACCCCACACACACTTCCCAACCTCTGGTGTCTATTATTCTACTTTCTACCTCCATGAGATGAACAATTTAGCTCCCACATATAAGAACATGCAATATTTGTATTTCCGTGTCTAGCTGATTTCACTTCACTAATGACCTCCAGTTCTATTGTGTTGCTGCAATTGACAGTATTTCATTCATTCTTAACAGTCAAATAAATATTCCATTGTGTATATACACCACATTTTCATGATCGTTTGATGTGCTGATGGACACAGGTTGCTATTGTGAACAGTGTTGCAATAAATATGGGGGTGCAGGTATCCCTCTGATACACTGGTTTCTTTCCTATTGGATAAATTCTTAGTAGCAGGATTGCTGGATCAAATGGTAGATCTGTTTTTAGTTTATTTTTTAGAAAGCTTCATACTGTTTTCCATAGTGGCTGCACTAACTTACATTTCCACCAGAAGTGTACAGGAGTTCCCTTTTCTGTGCATCCTCACTAGCATTTTTTTGTCTTTTTGATAATAGCCATTCCAAATAGAGTAAGATGGCATCTCATTGTGGTTTTGATTTGCATTTCCCTGATGAATGATTTGAGCATCTCTTCATATATCTGTTGGCCATTTGTACATCTTTTTGAGAAACGTTGACTGATGCCTTTTCCCACATTTTAATGAGAGGATGATGATATTATTTTACTGTTGAGGTGTTTGAGTTCCCTGTATATTCTGGATATTGATCACTTGTCAGAAGAATAGATTGCAAGTATTTTCTTCCATACAACAGGTTGTCTCTTCACTCTGTTGATTGTCTGCTTTGCTGTGCAGAAGTTTTTAGTTTCATATAGTTCAATTTATTTTTCATTTTGTTATCTGTGCTTTTGAGGTCTTTGCCTAGACCAATGTCCTGAAATGTTTTCTCTGTTTTCTTCTAGTAGATTAATAGTTTCAGGTCATAGGTTTAAGTCTTTCATCCATTGTGAGCTGATTTTTGTATACAGTGGGAGACAGGAATCCAGTTTCATTTTCTACATATAGATATCCAATTTTCCAGCACCATTTATTGAAGAACGTGTCCTTTCCCCAATATATATTCTTGCCATCTCTGTCAAAATCAGTTGGCTATAAATATATCGATTTATTTCTGGGTTCTCTATTCTCTCTATATTGGTCCGTGTTTTTATACCATTGCATGCTGTTTTTGTTTCTATAGCCTTGTAACATATTTTGAAGTCAGGTATTGTGATGCCTCCAACTTTGTTCCTGTTGCTCAGGATTGCTGTGCTCTTTTTAGGCTTCATATAATATTTAGGATTGATTTTTCTAATTCTGTGAAGAAAGACATTGGTATTTTGCCAGGGACTGCACTAAATCTGTTGATTTGAGCAGTATCTTCATTTTAACCATACCGATTTTTCCAATACATTAAAATGGAATGTCTTTTCATTTCTTTGTGTCCTCTTCAATTTCTTTCGTCAGTGTTTTGTATTTTTCACATTCTTTGCTAAATTTATTCCAAGGTATTTTATTTTTTGTAGCTGTTGTAAATGGGATTGCCATCTTGATTTCTCAGTTCACTGTTGGTGCATAGAAACAATGCTGATGGGGGCGGAGCAAGATGGCCGAATAGGAACAGCTCCAGTCTCCAACTCCCAGCGCGAGCGACACAGAAGACCGGTGATTTCTGCATTTTCAACTGAG
>NW_016815181.1:160294-169015 GCF_001698545.2 Rhinopithecus bieti
AAAAAAAAAAAAAAAAAAAAAAAAAAAAAGAAACAATGCTGATTTTTTAATGTTGATTTTTGTATCCTGCAACTTTACTGAATTTATCAGATCTATAACCCTTTTGGTGAAGTCTTTAGGTTTTCCTAGCTATAAGATATCATTTTTAAAGAGGTACAATTTGAATTCCTCTTTTCCAGTTGGGAAGCATTTTATTTCTATCTCTTACCTAGTTGCTTCATCTAGGACTTCCAGGACTATGTTGAATAGGAGCGGTAAAAGTGAGAATCCTTTTAAAAGTGAGAATACTTTCAGTTCTTAGAAGAAAGGCTTTAGCTTTTCCCATTCAGTATAGTGTTAGCTGTGTTACCATATATGGCCTTTATTATGTCAAGATACACTCCTTCTATGCCTAGTTTGTTATTTTTTATCATGAAGAGATGTTAAGATTTATCAAATGATCTTTCTGTATCTATTGAGATGATTGTATGGTTTTGTTATTTATTCTGTTGATGTGATATATCATGTCTAGTGATTTCCATATGTTGAACCATTTTTGCATCACTGGGATAAATTTCACTCGATCATGGTGTATCATTTTTTGGATGTGCCATTGTTCTGTTCAGGTTTTCTATTTCTTCCTGATTCAATCTTGGTAGGTTGTATGTGTCCAGGAATTTATCTATTTTCTTTAGGTTTTTCCAGTTTGTTAGCATATAGGTGTTTATGACAGTCACTGATGATCTTGTGTATTTCTGTGCTATCAATTGTTCTGTTTCCTTTTTTGTTTCTGATTTTGGTTTTTTGCATCTTCTCTATTTCTTAGTGGGTTTAGCTAGTGGCTTGAGATTTTTCTTTCCAGAAAACATTTTTTTCATTATTTGTATTTTTTTGTCTCTATTTTAGTTCTGCTCTGATCTTTATTATTTCTTTCCTTCTACTAATTTTGAATTTGGTTTATTCTTGCTTTTCTAGTTTCTTGGAGTGCATCATTAGATTGTTCACTTGAAATCTTTCTACTTTTTTGCACAATTATTGCTATGAACTTCCCTCTTAGTACTGCTGTTGCTGTATTCCATAGATTTTGGGAAGCTTTGTTTCAATTTTCATTTGTTTCAAGAAATTGTTTTATTTTCTCCTTAATTTCTTCCTTGACACAATGGTCATTCAGGAGCATATTGTTTCGTTTCTATGCATTTATAGAGTTTCCAAAGTTCCTCTTGATCCTGATTTCTAATCTTATTCCATTGTGATCTCAGCAGATATTTGATATAATTTTGCTTTTAAAAAATGTGTTGAGACATGTTTTGTGGCCTAACACATAGTCTATCCTGAAGAACATTCCATGTGCTGACATGAATATTTTGTAGCTGTTGGAAGGAATGTTCTATGTCTGTTATGTATATTTGATCTAATGTGCAATTTAAATCTACTTTTTAAAAATTTTCTGTCTAGATGATCTAATGCTGAGAGTGGGGTGAAGTCCCCAACTATTACTGTATCAGAGTCTATTTCTCCCTTTAAATCTAATATTTGCTTTATATATTTGGGTGCTCTGGTGTTGCATGCATATATGTTTAGAATTATATCCTCTTGCTAAATTGTTTCATTTATTATTATATAAGGACCTTATCTCTTTTTACTGTTTTAAAGTCTGTTTTATCTAATATAAGTGTAACTACTCCTGGTTACTATTGGTTTCCACTTGCAGGCAATGTCTTTTTCCACACCCTTACTTTCAGTCTGTATGTGCCTCTATAGGTGAGGTGAGGTTCTTGTAGGCAAGATATATTTGATGTTTTTAAAATCTATCCAGCCAGTGTTTATCTTTTAAGTGGAAAGATTAATCCATTTACTCTCAAGGTTACTATTGATATATGAGGTCTTATTTCTGTCATTTGATGAATTGATTTCTTGGGGTTTAATATCTTTTGTTCCTTTTTCCTCTTATCATTGTGGTTTGGTGCTTTTCTTTTAAAATGGTAACATTTTAATTTTTTTTCTTATTTGTATGTTTACCAGTGGGTTTTATACTTTTTATATTTTCACGAAGGTACATATTGTTCTTTCACTTCCAAATGTAGGACTTCCTTAAGCATTTCTTGTAGGACTGGTCTAGTGCTGATGAATTCCCTCAGCTTTTGATTTTCTGTGAAGGAGTTTATATCACCTTTATTTAAGAAGGCTAACTTTGCTGGCTAAAGCATCTTTGGCTGGTAGTCCTTTCCTTTCAGCAATTTGGATATGTCATTCCATTATCTCCTGGCTGTAAGGTTTCTGCAGAGAAATATGCTATTATCTGATTGAGGTTCTCCTTTAAGTGACTAGATGCTTTCCTTCTACTGTTTTAGAAGTCTTTTGTCTTTTACTTTTGACAGTTTTACTATGTGATCTGAAGATGACTTTTTTGAATTGCATGTATTTGGGGAACTCTGAGTTTCTGGTATCAGAGTGTCTAAATATCTTGCTGGACTTGGGAAGTTTCAGCTATTATTTCATGAAGTAGGTTTTTTATCCCTTTGGTTTTATCTTAGCCTTCTGGAATGCCAAAAATTCAAATATTTGGTCACTTTATGGCATCCTATATGTCATGTAGGCTTTATTCTTTTCTATTTTTTGTCTTATTATTTCAAAAAACCTGTTTTCAAGTTCTGAAGTTCTTTCTTTTGCTTGATCAATTGTTGAAGCTCTTGAATGCATTTTTCATTTCAATGAATTCATCTGTTCCAGGATTTGTTTGGTTCTTTTTCATGATATGTATCTCTTTGGTAACTTTCTCATTTATATCCTGAATTATTTTCCTGATTTATTCATATTATTTGTGACTTATTTGTATTTATCTGTGTATTTGAGTTCCTTTAATATCTTTATTTTGATTTTGTGTGTGTTTTCTTTTCTTTTGGTTACATCCATGGTGTTGGGTAGGCACTGATTTTCGCTGTGTGCAATAGTGTAGGCTCTATATACTTTATTTGGCTAAATATCATCAGTGGCATCTGCTATTTCATTCATGTCTTAATGTGCGGTTGTTACTGGAGGCTGTTGTGAAGTTTTTCTGGGAGCAGGAACACTAGGTGGGCCAGTCCTCAGGCCCCAGTGGTCACAGCAGTGTGCTAAGTATGACTGTTTTGGGGCCCTAGGGTAGTATGCAGGCATTGTTGTTAGCAGATCCATGCAAGTTGATTCTTGCACCACCAGTGGGATTGCCAGCAATCATTCAGGTATGTGGGCAGGTCCTTGGGACCCTAGGCAGCAGGCATGGCATGAGTGATGGCAGTGGAAGTGGCAGGACAACCTTCTGGCTCCTAAGCAATCTGCACTGGTGTTGGCAGTGTCTGTGATGAGCTCGCAGGGCCAGGCCCTAGGCTTACAAGTGGTACATGTAGGTGGGTGCCAGCTGTGGTGGTAGTTTCAGGTTCGGTGGGCCTGTCTTCAAGGCCCGAAGAGGACTGCTGAGGTGCCAATAGTGAGAGACTGGACAAAACAGTCCACAGGCTCCTGGACAGCATGCTCAGACACTGGGTAGGAGGTGGGGACTCAAAGTCATGTATGATGGACCTGTCCTCAACCCAGCCAGCTTTTCGGTGCTAAGGTGGGAAGGGGTGGGGTGATCCCCAAGCTCCTAGTGGAATGATTGGGTATAGGTGGTATTGGCTATACTATAGCCTTGTTGCTGGGGAAGGCAGAATTGCTTTCAGTGTCAGTAGCCATAGACAGGCAGCTGGGGATGCATGCTTTGGCCCCTTTTGTGACTGCAAGCAGTGAAGCCTAACTTTGGGGCACTTGTAAATGCATAGCAGCCCCTGTGCTGGCGAAGGGGGAGCAGGGTCACTGCCAGTGGAGCATGCTTTGGTACTCAGTGGCAGCAGCCTGCAGGTAGGGGGAGTTTGTCCTCAGGGCACATGAAAATGTATGGTGACCTTGCTGCCAGGGACTGTGGGGTCATTGTGAATGTATTGTGCTTTGGCCCTGGCAGCAGCAGCCAACAGTGTCAGTGGCTGCAGGCAGGGGATGTCAATGGGGCACTAGGGATGTGGAGATACAGAGTTGTTGAGCCCCATGGCTGAATGCAGTCTGGTTGGGGCTTGGCTTTCAAAATGGTGCTGTGGTGTAGTTGCTTAAGACTCAGGGGGTGTGTGGGACCCTGTGTGAGCTCTTTCTCTGGAGCAATGCCTTCATGCAGTCTCCAGGCAGCTTTCTGTGTTACTCTCAGAGGCTGCAAGGGTTGAGTGGCTCTCCTATGGTTAGAATTCCAGGAGTCCACAGTGTGAATGTGGATCTTCTGGGGTCTCTGACTTACTCTTTCCCTGCATTGGGAAGATTCTTTGGGCTCCCAGCTAATCTCAGCTGAGCAGACTGTCTCACTTACCTCAGCTTTTTTGCCTTAGGTATTTCCTGTCATTTCTCTGTTGAGTTCTGGAGTTCTCTTAGATGATCGATTTGGACTGCGATTGTCTACTCACTGTTTTGATTCTTCTTTGTGAAGTAGGTGAGTACCAGATGCTTCTAGTCAGCTATCTTGAGGCACCCCTTCCCATGTGTCTTACTTTCTAGGTCTCTGATCTTTCTAGTATGCTTGACCGAAAAAAAAAAATCTCACATTTGACTGTTTAGTAAATCAAGGACGGCAGTCAACATGAGGTTTATGCTATTACATACTGTTTTGACTCTTTCTTAGGGTTAATGAAAAGAACTCAGGATGTTTGGAAGGGTGTACATTTTAGTTACAGAAAGGATCAGGTAGATCTATTCTACTAATTCAAGTACAAAAGGTCATAGGCTAGAGAAGTGGTTATAACATAAAATCTAAGCTTGTCTAGTGTTATTACAATATGCAAATCTAATAATTGAAGAAAGAGGGTTATCAAACTTAGAAGGTTAAGAGAGCAGACTCAAAATGAGCTATAATGTCAACAAATTCATATTTCCTATGTTTAGAAGAGTGTCACTTGTCCTTCGAAATGCTTGTTTTCTTAGAGACTGAGAATACTATTTCTCTTTTCATGCAACTGGAAGAAAATTCTGTGAATAATTCAAATAAAGTGCAGAGCATGGTCTCCATTCTTGTGGAGTTTGCAGTATAACCATTAATGCAAAAACAAAAGAAAATGAATAATTAGAGAAAAATTAAATGAAATTCATATGTGTTATTAGCTATAAGCACAATTGCTTCAGAGAAAAAGGGGGATCACTGGGCTAGAGTGGCCAGAGAAGCCTTTATGGTAGAGGTCGAATTAAATTTGGCCTTGAAATCAGGAATACAAGCTTCAAAAATATTCACATCCTTGGTCTCAGTAAATCCAATAAGAATCCAGCCAAAGAAATCACAAATGAAGCCAAATACATCTTAGCACACCTTGTGAAAAATCCTGAATGCCTCTCAAATGGAGGAATGGTCAAATAAATTTTAGTAGAGGAATACATGGGAATAGTACACGGCTACTGAAATGATGTTTTGAAGAATTATTCATGATTGAAAATGCTTATATTATATTAAGCCAATAAAAGGATAATACACAACTTTCTACTGTATTTGTAAAGATTTATTATTTCAACAAAGACTCTTTAAAAGTCAATAAAATGTATTGTATTTCTAGTAGAAAGAGTAATACAGACACTTGCCTCAGAGACCAGAAAAGTTACAGCAGAGGTTGTCTTATTTCCAAGAAAGCACATACAGTAGCTGCTGGATCTCCAAGTTCCTCCATCCTCTCCTTAGGACTCCTTAAATCAAAGAGAGTCTGTAGGAAGATACCTTAAGAGTCTTATCACCACCCACTCCATGAAATGGCAAGCTCAGCTAATCTAAGATAGATAATGTTGAGTTAAGGCAGGAAAAATATCAAATAGGTGAAAATACAACTGACTAAAATAAGTGCAAGGTGAGATGCTGGAGAACTCTTGCTTGGATGGCCAGGGGAAACAAAGTAGGAAAAAAGAGAAACTGTAGAAGGGATATAGACAGGTGGAGGGGGTGGTAACTGAGAACCTGATAATGGATGAGAAAGCATCAATCTATTATTTGAACCATTTTTTGAGATCAGTCTGAAGCTACTCTTGGTCCTAGTCAGATAGGCATTAAAGCAGCCTCAGGCCCAACAACTGAAATCCTAGTTATCTACCCAACAGAAACAAAAAGATGTGTCTGCATAAAAGCTTGCACACCACTGTTCATAGTGGCTTTATTCTTAAAAGCCAAAAAGTAAAAAAAAAAAAAAATCAGATATTCATCTTCTGAGTGAATTTTAAAATGCAATATATCCATAAAATGGAATATTATTCAGCAATAAAAAGAAGCAATGATACATGCTACGGCATGCATGAACCTGTAAAACATTATGGTAAGTGAAAGAAGCCACATGCAATAGGTTTTAATGGATAAATCCATTTATATGATATGTCCACAACAGACTTATCTATAGAGACAGAAAATGATTACTTAGAGGTGGGGATGGGATGGTGGTTTTAGTGGGTGGTATCAGGAATGTGAATAACTGCTTATGGGTATGGAGTTTCTATTTGAGGTGATGGAATGTTCTAAAATTAGATGATAGTAATGGCTATACAACTCTGTACATTTTCTAAAAATTATTGAATTGCACACTTAAAATGAGTAAATTATTCAGTAGGTAAATTATACTTTTATAAAGCTATGAAAAAATAAAAATAGCTTATTAAGATCTCTCCGAGTCTGCATAAGCTCATGTCTATATGTCCACTTGGCCTTCCACAAAGAAAATTTGAACCCTGATAATAGGTTTTTATGTCTAGTGGAATCCTCTTTGTTCCAGAAAGCCTCAGAATACAAGGGTCCCATTGGAGTGGAATTTTCCCAGGATATGATATATTTTCTGATGGTGTGGAAGGAAATTGGCTCTGGCCTTTGGCATCATTATATCGTTGGGCCACAATACTTGTACAAGGTGACCTAGGCCCAACTCAAAGGGCACGAGGAAGGAGAGAGAATATGATCATTTAAGGCCCACTAGCCACAAAAGGCTTGTGGGTTACTTGGGGAGATCATCCCAAGCCAGCTACTGTTAGCATGGCTCTTTCTGAAGCTAGCTCTGGCCAGGTGTCCTCCATGCATAGGTCTCTGTGTGGGTGGTGGTGGGCAGGAGGCAGTGATGTGCTAAAGCTGGCTCCTATTTCCTTGCAATAACCTATTCAGCACAAATCTCTTCCCAACTCCATGTTCAGTAACACCATGGTAGTAGCTTAAAATCAACCATGGTGCAAATATTTATATCATGAAAACTGACAGATGCTACAAATCAAGTATTTATGAATTTTTGTTTTAATAGAGTCATTCGTTAAACATTGAACCACCAATGAAGGCCAGGCATGCAATTTATGCATGTGTTCATCTGTTGGCAATCTGCCGCTGGCTCTTGTATTTGAGGTTAGTGGTCTCTCCAGCTTTGTGACTGTTGGATTGTCCTTTGAAAGTCTTAAAGATGTGGGTGTAGGAAAGCTATTGGCCCATGGTGTCTTTGAGATTCTGGATGTAACGTTAAAGAACATGACATTGACTAGCAGTCTGCACCCTAAGGAAAGAAAGACACACTAGGCATAGTGCAGGACTTTGAGCATCAGCAACAGCCTTGTGTAAAACCCCTGGAATATCTCATCCTCCATTTACCTGCTGTTCCCAAACCAAAGCAAATGGAGAAAAACTGGTTCAGTGTTCCCAATTTCCTGAATGCCTTTGATGGCCTTTATGTAGAAGCTCACCCACAGTTTCATAAAGAAGGATGTGGGAATGCCACTGATGTGTGGCTATAGAAGAACAAGGAGTATTCTTCTTTGTTAGGATAGAGCACAAGGACTAAGTTTGCATTGCAGAAATATTGCTGAAAGTTAAAAAAGAGCACAATGAGTTGGCAGGTGTTAACTTTCTGAAATCAAGGCCAAAGTCAAGGGTGGAATCTTCATTTGGTAGGTGGGTCGAACCGTTGGCAAATTCGATATTGAGAGCTATGGAATATTAGGTGAAAATGCCTCCAAACTTCTTTGACAATTAATAGTGTCAAAAGACAAAATTTTAATAAAATCAGTTAAATGAACTAATTTGTTTTTATTTGCAATTCATGAATTGGCTACATCTCATCTAAAAGTAGAGAGGCACAATGCTGGGCATGAAATAACAGTCAGTTTTCATAAGGTAGCTTGAGCAGGAGCAAGGAAACAGCATAATACAAAAAGCGGATTGGTTAACGAGATTACTTCAGGTTACTTTTCTTGTAAGGGTTAAAGCAGAGAGGACTCCCTTTTCATGCTGGCTAAAACAGATCTGTTCGGGATTTGGCCATTATCTCTCCAGATTTCTTGGAATGTAAACAGATAAACAATTTAGTTTCAGTTTGGTGACCTGGAATTTTAGCATGAGTGACTTCATTTTGGTTTGGTCTGTTGGAGACTAGTGTAGGAGCTCAGTCCAAATCTATGGTCTCCTATAAATTTTATTTAACAATCGTTTTGGTGTATCTCCTCCTCCAGATGTGGTAAAATTATTCATCATTTTCATTGTCTTTAAATGTTTTTCTGTATTTGGCTAAATTCCCGAATGTGTGAAATTATTGATTTCATAATCAAATTAAAGTTATCTAAAAATAGGATTTTAAAAATTGGAAGTCAGAAAAGAGAACATGATAAATCAAGGGAATGGCATAAACTAAACAACTTCAGGACAGGCTTGAAAGTCAAGCACAGTCAAGCACAGAAGTTCGAATCTAATAGCAA
>NW_016815181.1:170014-176003 GCF_001698545.2 Rhinopithecus bieti
TTTCTGTTGTTTCAGCCTGCAACAAGATAGTGCTAGAAAGGCAAACACATACTATTCTAACTTGCCCATAAAGAAGGGAGAGAGAGTTATGCTCTGGTTTCTCTTCATAACGAATAAATCTTTCGCCTTTTACCATAAAGAAGGGAGAGAGAGCAGGGATTTCCAATGAGGCTATTACTGGTAAAACTAGTCAGGGGTTGGGTGGGGAGGGGGTTAGAGAAAGGCTTAAGAAAAAATCTTTGTGTTCCCTGTCCTTTACATTCCCAATTAACTTGCTTCTTCAGTAATTGGCTGGGACAAAGGAGGTGTTAAAGGCTTTAGCAGAGAAAGCAATAAAATGTGGGCTTTGTGATGGCACAGAAGGGAGGCATTAAAAAGTAGTAGGGAAAGCCCATGCAAAGAGCGAGGTGGGTGGAAAAGGGGACTATAAGATCAGCCAAGTGATGAGTGGGAGGTGACTCCCAGAGAACATGCAAAACCAAGATCTTTAGTCATGGCTCGACAGGAGATGAGAAATGTTTGAAACAAAGCAGTCTTTTATATATCTCACAAAATGATTTCTTGGGAGACTATTCAGAACACGCTACTTTGAATTACCTGATCTTTAAATGTATTTTGGTTGTGAGGGTTTAATTATTTTTAAATGACTAAATTACAATCTACTGTATAACATGGTTATTTTCCTTTGGTTTTTGATCTGCTTTACTGGAAGCCCAGTGGACTTATCCAATCTAGGCTCAAAGAACTTGACTCTTTACAAAGGTTTACCCGTCAAAACCATAACAACACATGATCCTTCTTCCTAGTCAGATATGCTACTGTGTAAATTTATATACTATAGAGTGAAAAATACACATCCTGTCAAAAATCACTGACCTCAACAAGAAATGATGGCCATAACACACAAGTACAAGATGAACTACTAGCTGGAGGCTTGGAAAACAAGTCAAAGAATAACCATACTGAAAATATAATCCTTGTCAGAAACTCTGAAATTTCTGGTAGATACTCAAACCAAGAAAGTGACATTTAGTCCAAAGTCCTACCTGTCAGGGGTCATCAGTGGACTGAATTTAAAAATAAAAAAAATATTATTTTTGTCATTTCATATTTAGATATTTACTGTATCTAGAGCAGTCTGTTAAATTTTTTTTTTCCAAAATAGACAACTAGAAATAAACATAGTTTTACTTTTTTGAATACTTGTGAATTCCTTCAGAGTCTCAAGGCCTGATCCATTCCTAGGTCTTCAGTTTTTGCAAGTTCTTTGAAGATTTAGGTGGACTGAACTGGAGAATAAAGAGCACAGGACAAAACTGGGTTTTTCAGGCAGTTCCTGCTATGTCAGAAACATCCCAGATCCCAGGTACTCTAAGTGAGTCTATCAAATATTACGGAACATGGTAGAATATAATTTGAAACAACACAATACAAACAAATGGACTAAAATGTTAGCAAGTCCAGTTCTATTCCCAGGTGCGTGAATAACTCTGTGATGTTGTTGATTATAATATTAACAAACCGATGGCTAAAATTCATTAAGCCTTTGTGTAGGTAGTACTGTTCCAAGTGGTTTTATCATATCTTATTTCATCTACACAACACTCCAATAAAGTGGTAACCATTATTGTTCCTATAATGTAGGTAGAGAAACTGAGGCACCAAACTGTTACATTAGAGGCTTTTGTTTCATTTACTAATTTATTATAGAAAGAAGGAAAGGATACCGGTTCTTTGTACCAAAGTTCTTCTGAGCTATAAATGCTGAGCACTTTCTGAGGTTCTATAATATCTTTTAATATAACATATGAATTCAATAACACATTTCCTGCCTTCTACTAAATTTATCCTAAGAAAATATCACCAGCTGAAATTTATTACTTGACTTGGAATTTATCAATTCTATTTGCACCCTCTACAGAAAGTACACAGTTGCTTATGCAATCTTTGAGGTGTGCTTCTAAAGTAATAAAACTGATTTTCATTTGTGGTCAATGAAAACCCCTCTTTTCATTTAATAGTCATACCTATAAGGCAGAAGCATGAAGTTATTATTTATATGATAAAGGTTAACACTGAGAGAGAGAAGGCTTTTTACTTCTCAGCACAGTGGCTCTCTATGGCGCCTATAGCAACAAATAAACTAATATTACAGAAAGTTACCTCTCTGGTGGGGCCTACAAGGGCTTCAAGGCCCTCTCTCTGAGAAGAGTCCTTTTGTAATTAAACTGTTGTTTCCCAATATTGCCTGTTATTAAAATCACTGCATTGTTGTTGAATAGAACATTCCAAGCTGATGGAAACACATTATAATCTGTGCTTTCTAGTATAGTACCCACTAGCCACATGTGGCTATTGAGCACTTGAAATGTGACTAATGCCACAGAGAAACAGAATTTAATTTTAATTAACTTAAATTTAAATAGCCACAAGTAGTTAGTGACTACTACCGTATTAGACAGTGCAGAATGTTTGCCAAAAATTCACATCCCTGGGTCGTATATATATAGATGTAATGACCTATAGAATCAGAACAACTAGTGCAGTGTCGTTTCAATCTGTATTATTAACATTAAGTTAGTCAATGCTGACTGAACACTCAGTTTATTTAGACTTCTTCAAATTGCTATTATTCTTCAAGCTCATAATTCTAGGCCACTTCTGTTTCCAAACATAACACTGCATATAAGATATATTCAGTTATTTATGCTCAGCATATTCTTTAATTATAGAAAAATGAGCTACATTGTTACCAAGAGCCACAAGCATACTATGCTTCCCACACAGGCCTAGAATTGGTACTTAACTTTAAGAAAGTGCCACATATAAAACTTTGCATCTTCAAAAAAGATAAATTAGGGAGTAATTATTCATTTCACAAAAGAATTCACCAAAGGGCTACTTTAAATATATAGCTCTCCTAAATGAATTCTAAATCGGATTCAATTTAAAAAATTCAATTTGCACACAAATGTTCAAGAACACATCTGTTTCCTCAAACCATCTTCACCTGTGGATCATTTGCAAAACCTCTGGAGACTGCAAGAGGTTTTGCCATAAAAGCTATCATGCTGAAGTTGAAAGCACCCTATTCTACACTTTCAGGAGCTAACCTTCACTGTGTAAGCACATAATCTATGCTTTCTGGTGGGTTTGCTTTCCTTGGATGCTAAGTGCTAGCTACAATATTTAGCTCAATTCAGTATCATTGCCGAATGGATCAAACAAAATAATCTATTTGGAAGGTTTTGGAAAATGAAAATAAAAAGTAACACCCAGACTTCCGGTTTCTGGTCTGGCATGTAAGGAACTTAGAAGTCGCCATTTCAGTAGCCATGCCATTCTAACAACAAATAAAAAGAATGAACAAACTAATAAATCAACAACTCTTCTTAGCTCCTTCAGAGAAGTGAGGTCACAGAGCAAACCTGGTGCCCCCAAAATTGGGAAGACAGACAAGCAGATATAGACAATAATAATTTAACAGAGGAAAAAAATCCATGAACAGAAATCTCTTCAGGAGCCAATGCCTGGGTAGGAAAACTTGAACTGTAATTGATGAATTGCTTGAGACTCAGTGTGTACAAGTCAGAATTTTAAACTCCAGAAGGACCCAGTCATAGGGAACTCCTACACAATGGAATTTACCTAAAATTCGATTACACACACACACACAAAAAAAAAAAAAAAAAAAAAAAAAAAAAAAAAAAAAGCAAGAAAATCCAAAAATATTTGGAGATTAGACAAGATACTTATAAAAAACACATGGTTCAAAGGAGAAATCTCAAGATACATTTAAAAGTTGTCTGAACTAAATGAAAAATAAAACTTACCAACATTTGTGAGGCGTGGCAAAAGCAGTACTTAGAGGGAAACTGATAGCATTGCATGCCTTTATTAGAAAAGGAGAATAATTACAATCAATAACCTAGGCTTCCACCTTAGGAAACTAGAAAAATTAAAATTAAAAACTTCTGCTCTACGAAAGACAGTATCAAAAGAATGAGAAGACAAGCCACAGACTGTGAGAAAATATTTGTAAAAAAAAATCAGATGAAGGATTGTTATCCAAAATATGCAAAGAATCCTTAAAACTCAACAATAATGAAATTGTTAAACAACCTGATTAAAAAATAGGCAAAAGGTTTGAACAGACATCTCATTAAAGAAAATATACAAACGGTAAGTAAGCATATGTAAAGATGTTCAATATCATATGTCATTAGGGAAATACAAATTAAAACAACGAGACACCACTACACACTTATTAGAAAGGCCAAAATCCAGAACACTGACAACACCAAATACTGATGAGGATGTGAAGCAGCAGGAATTCTTATTCATTGCTGGTAGGAATACAAAATGGTGCAGTCACTTTGGAAGACAGTTTGGCAGTTTCTTATAAAACTAAACGTCTCCTTACCATACAATCCAGCAATCATGTTTCTTGCAATTTACCCACATGAAATGATAACATGTCCACAAAAAAACCTATACATGGATGTTTACAGCAGCTTTGTTCATAATTTCTAGAATTTGGAAGCAACCAAAATGTCCTTCTGCAGGTAAATTGATAAACTATGGTACATCTAGACAATAGAATATTACTCAGTGCTAAAAAGACGTGAATGATTAAGTCATAAAAACACACAGAACAAACTTAAATGTATATTGCTAAGTGAAAGGAGACAATCTGAAAAGACTACATAGCTTATGGTTTCAATTATATGACATTCTAGAAAAGGCAAAACTATAGAAACAGTAAAATGATTAGTGATTTCAAGGGTTAGGGAAAAGGGAGAAATGAATGAGTGGAGCACAGAGGATTTTTTATATGATACTATAATGGTGGACATTGTCATTATGTCCAAACCCATAGAATGTATAACACCAAGAGTGAAACCTAATGTAAACTATGGACTTTGGGTGATACAGATAAGTCAGTGTAGGTTCATCGGTTGTAACAAATGTACTACTCTAATGAGAACTGCTGACAGGGAGGTTGAACATGCGTGGGGACAGGGGTCTATGGGAACTCTTTGTACTTTCCAGTCAATTTTGTTTTGAACCTAAAACTGCGATAAAAAATAAAGTTTATTTTTAAAAAAGTAATATACAACCGTAAAGGTAATATTAGATTGACAAATGATCCCATTTTGCCCAGAACAATCCCATTTATACCTATTTTTCTGGCATAATGTTTAATAGTGTCCCTTTTCTCTCTCAGTGTCCTAGATGGGACAATGAGTTGCATACTTCTCCTCCTCCAATATCACGCAGTCTTTTCATGGCACAATCTCATGTGTGCTGTAACAGTGTTTCTGAAACATACTGCTTAAAAATTTAAAAGTTCAGATCCCTTCCTTGGATATTCTGATTTAGTAGGTCTGGGATAAGGCTTGGGAATCTGTAATTTTAACAGCATCCCAGTGGATTTGCATAACAGGGCATTAAACCAAAGATGTGATTTAGGCAATCTTGAATTTCATGCAAAACTAGCATACTTTATATTTTGTATTAAGATTGGCTCAGTTCATAGAGGGTTTCTTGCTGCAGTCTATCAACAATTATGAATTATCTTGACGAATTCACATTTTATCTTAATAATTTGGTTTGGGGATGGTTCCCATAAAATTGAGTATGTTTTAGGACCTAAGAATGTGCCATTACTTTAGCAAAGATAACACAGTGAAGGCTCGGAATAACAGTCCATACATCTATAGTTTTCTTTTCCCATTGTGGCAAAAAGACAAGCTGCATTTTCTGAGGTATGTTAACTCTGCTCCCAAGAATATTGATGAAATGTACACACGAGAAATCGCAGAAAGGAATACAGAGTTCTAAGCGGGGTGAAAATCTGTTACTAATTTGCAGATCTGGAGGTTGCCATCACAACTGCAAATCAAAATTATTTTCTTTTTTAAAACAAATAATTTTGCTTGTTATATTTTTGAATGTATTCTTATTCATTGCTGATAGGAATGCAAAA
>NW_016815181.1:176978-178978 GCF_001698545.2 Rhinopithecus bieti
TATAGATCAAAAGCTTTTCATTCTGTTTTAAATTATATCTTTCTTACCTAAATTGTTATTTTGACATGTTTTGTACTGTTTCCTGTCCAGTAGGGAAAAAAAAACTATTTGCCAAAAAATTCTACATAATTGTGCTCTGTTATGCAATTTGAATTCAAAGAATAGATAAACCTGGTTAGTAACAGATGCTGCTGCAGTGGTTGGCATTTGGCCAATGCAAAGCAACCTTGAACATGTTCACATGACCAAGTGAGAACTCTAAAAATTCTGTGCACCTTTTCTATTTAATTACTCTATTATGTTTCAAGTAATCACAATGATGTGTATTTTCTCTCGAGCATGAGAGAAAATTGAATATGCCTTGTTAGAGTAAATAAAGAAAGGAAACTAACAACCAGCATACTAGGAAAAAAAAAAAATGTTAAAGTATGAACAATCTTTATAAATGTTCAATCATCATTTTTCATATCTTGCTTATAAACAAGCAAGTTTACTGTATTCTCTATAAATTATCAAAATATAATTTGATTCTCAAGTTGAATTTGAAAGTGTATATTCCTGACAGAGAAGATAGCTGTTAAATAGAGAAAACCAGAATTATTTGAGGGAGTACGACTGCTACAGTGAGTGAGTGTGTGTTTGTCTGCATATGTGTATGAGGAAAGTAAGGGGAACAATATTAGCCTCTAAGTCATTTCTTAAAATTATACCTGATTTAATTATCAAAAAATTTCAAAATCTTAAATCAAGTTGCTAATTAGAATTGTGAAATTTAGAGCTTAAGTAGTATATAATTTGTTTTTGGTATTAAAAAAGCACATTGTAAGATTTAATTTGGTAAATTAGATAGCTTTTAATATAAGTAAAGGTTTTCAATGACCCAAATGCAAATATGTGGCCAGTAATAAAAGCATTTATTCTAGGCCTTTGTCTTATAATTAAGAATGAAATGGCAATGGAAAATATCAGAAATAAAATTATCTACAGTTGACCAGTCTAAAAATGACTTAGCATTCACGCTAAAAACTGGACACTGCACACACCAGTAGTTAAATATGGCCTGCAACATGTTTTGTTTGTTCTATGAAGTATTAAAATTAATGACAAATTAATCAAGAAATCTTACATAAAAGTCCTGATTTTCAGCAATTGAAAATCAAGGAGACAAGCCATGATGGGGCCTGTATCCTGTAGTATAACAATTAACAAGAGCTGAGGGGTAGCTATCTATTCCAGACAGCATACACCACAATCCCCAATATCCCCCCATTGTCTCCATGGCAATGCAGCCAAGTGTTGGTTTCTGATGGGCTTCACTCATTTCTGTTACTTGCTTTGACCTTGGAGGCATTTGAGTTTACAATTTGGGCATATCAAGTTTTCAAAAATGCACTCTAATATCTTCAGGTTCTATGGCAGTTTGCTAAGATTGAGAGGAAGTCGAATGACCGGGCTCTGGGAGGCTCCATATTGCCATAAAAGCTGTATTTGTATCTCTTTTAGATATTAGAGATTCTGTTCATGGTTTTAATATTTCTGTGACTATAAAAAGACATTTTGAAAAGTCACTGCCCTTGATCAGCGTTTCCAACATTTTGATTCATTTATGTATAATTGAAGCTTTTTCATAATAATTGATAATTTAAAGTCTTAAGAATATAAAAAATACCACTTTGTGATCTTTGCGTACACAGAAATTGTGGTAGGCTGGGTGCCATGGCTCATGCCTGTAATCCCAGCACTTTGGTAGTCTAAGGATTGCTTCAGACTGTGAGCTCGAGACCAGCCTAGGCAATGTAGCAAGACCCCATCTTGAGAGAAAAAAGAATTAGTCAAGCATGGTGTTGAGTACTGTAGTCCCCAGCTTCTTGTAAGGCTGAGGCAGGAGGACTGTTAGAGCCTAGAGGTTCCAGGTGAGGTTGCAGTGAGCTGTGATTGCACCACTGCACTCCAGTCTGGGTGAGAGTGAAATCTTCTCTCTTAAAAAAAAAAAAAAAAAA
>NW_016815181.1:179039-181011 GCF_001698545.2 Rhinopithecus bieti
AAAAAAAAAAAAAAAAAAAAAAAAAAAAAAAAAAAAAAAAAAAAAAAAAGTGGTGACAGCTAGTTTTACATGCCAGCTTGCCTAGGCTGTAGCACCCAGATTATCATTGTTTCAACTTTTAAGTTCAGGGGTACATTGCAGGATGTGCAGGTTACATAAGTAAACATGTGCCATTGTGGTTTGCTGCACGGGATCATCCCATCACATAGGTATTAAGCCCAGCATCCATTAGCTATTCTTCCTGATTCTCTCCCTCCCCCGACCACCGGACAGGCCCCAGTGTGTGTTGTTTCCTTCCATGTGTCAATCTGTTCACATCATTCAGCTCCCACTTATAAGTGAAAACATGAGGTATTGGGATTTTTGTTCCTGCATTAGTTTTCTGAGGATAATGTCTTCCAACTCCATCCATGTCCCTGCAAAGGACATGATCTCATTCCTTTTTATGGCTGCATAGTATCTCATGGTGTATATGTATCACATTTTCTTCATGTAGTCTATCATTGATGGGCATTTAGGTTGACTCCATGTCTTTCCTATTGTGAATAATGCTGCAATGAACACACATGTGCATGTATCTTTATAATAAAATAATTTATACTCATTTGGGTATATACCCAGTAATGGGATTGATAGGTCAAATGGTATTTCTGGTTCTAGGTCTTTGATGAATCACCACACTGTCTTCCACAATGTTTGAATTAATTTACACTCCCATCAACAGTGTAAAATCATTTCTTTTTCTCCACAGCCTCACAAGCATGTTGTTTTTTGACTTTTTAATAATCGCCATTCTGACTTGCATGAGATGGTATCTCATTGTGGTTTTGACTTGCATTTCACTAATGAACAGAGGTGTGGAGCTTTTTTTTATATGTTAGCTACATTAATGTCTCTTTTAAGAAGTGTTTGTTCATGTCTTTTGTCCACTTTTTAAAGGGGCTTTTTTTTTCTTGTAAATTTAAGTTCCTTGTAGACTCTGGATATTAGACCTTTGTCAGACAAATACACTGCAAAAATTTTCTACCATTCTTTATGTTGTTTGTTCACTCTGATAATTTCTTTTGCTATGCAGAGGTTCTTCAGTTTAATGAGATTCCATATGTCAATTTTTGCTTTTGTTGCAAATGCTTTTGGTGTTTTCGTTATGAAATCTTTATCCATGTCTGTGTCCTGAATATGGTATCAACTAGATTTTCTTCTAGGGATTTTATAGTTTTGGGTTTTACATTTAAGTTTTTTATTCATCTTGAGGTAATTTTTGTATAAGGTATAAGGAAGGGGTCCAATTTTTATTTTCTGCGTATGGCTAGCCAGTTGTCCCAGCACCATTTATTATATAGGGAATCCTTTCCCCATTGCTTTTGTCAGGTTTGTCAAAGATCTCATGGTTGCAGGTGTGCAGCCTTATTCCTGAGTTTTCAATTCTGTTCCATTTGTCTGTGTGTCTGTTCCTGTACCAGTACATGCTGTTTTGGTTACCGTAGCCTTGTAGTATAATCTAAAGTCAGGTGGCATGGTGCCTCCAGCTTTGTTCTTTTTGCTTAGGATTGTCTTGGCTATTCAGGCTCCTTAGATTTTCCGAGTATCCAGTTTCTTAATGAAACACTAACGTAGGTGTTTCTGTGAAGGTATTTTGTAGATGTGATAAGTATCTGTAACCAACTGACTTTAAGTAAAAGAGATGACCTCAATAATATGAGTTGGTCTAATCCAATCCATTGTAAGTCTTAAGAACAAAAACTGAGGTTCCCTGGAGAAAAAGATATTTTGCCTGAAGACTATCCCCATCAACTCTTGTCCGAGTCTCCAGCCTGCCCACCTGCCTTACGGATTTCAGACTTGCCAGTCCCACAATGGTGTTAGCCAGTTCCTTAAAAAAATGTAAAATGTTTCTTTTTCTGTGCGTGTGTGTGTGTGTCTGTATTCTCCTACTGGTTCTATTTCTCCAGAGAATGCTGACTGATATAGT
>NW_016815181.1:181590-196397 GCF_001698545.2 Rhinopithecus bieti
AAAAAAAAAAAAAAAAAATTCAATGGTTTCCATTTGTAAGCACTATTCTCTAAAAGATATATTGTTACTCTGTATATTTATTCAAAATAAATAAGAGAAAGTGAATATATTTGTCCCTAAATTTTTTTATACATTGGTTTTTGAAGTACTTGTGATAGCCTCAGCAGATACATAAAATTCTTAAAAGGTTTTAAGACATAATTTGTACACCGTAAAATATACCTGCTGTAATTGTTAAATTCAATTATTTTTAATAAATGTATATAATTGTGCAACCTCATCACAATTCCATTTTGGAACACTTTTATCATCCCAAAAAGTTTTCTCATGTCCATTTGCAGTCACTCCTCACTCCCATCCCCAGCCCCAAACAGCCACTAGTCTTGTTTTTGTCTCTATAGAATGCAAACTTTAATTTTAGCAACTTCTCTACGGAGCTGAGATCATATTGAGGCAAATATATAGAATTATATTTATACCTTTTATTGACTCATTCATTTATTCAACAAATATATACTGAGCACCTATTAGATGGCTTATACTGTGGTTGATATACTTTATATATATCATGATATAAACAGTCGAAAGAAGAATGCATGAGTTGAAACCAAAAATTCCATGAGGCAGGGGAACAAAGTAGATAAGCTCCTTGCCTTATGGAATTTTCATCATGAGTATAAATTAAATGATACATAGCTGAGAGTATAAGCAATATAAATTAGTATAGTCAAAATCACCACAGCATTGCCTAAACTCAGTGACTGAATCATGTACATGCTCAGATATCTACCAACTCTTATATTTGTGAACACAATATGTCATCAGATATTCTTAAATTATACCATTTTATGAAGAATAATTAAATAATTTCTTTTAAAAAACTTTTTTGGAGAGATAGGGTCTCACTTTGTTGCCCAGCTTGTCTTGAACTCCTGTCCTCAAGCAATCTTCCCACCTCAGCCTCCCAAAGCACTGGGATTTTAGGAGTGAGCCACCATACCCAGCAAATATTTTTTAATTTTGATTTAAAACCAGAAAAGGCAACATATACTCAATTACTTAATGACTGCTGTACATAAATCTCTGTAGCACTTCTAACTCTAAGGTTTTGACCCTTAACAGTGTATTTGTTAGTCCTGTTACTCATGTTAAACATCATTTGTTTATTGGTTAATTCAACAGACATTCTTTTTGCTTTTGCTAAATACCAGGCACTATTCTGGATGCTAGGAAATTATCAGTGAACATAAACAGAGTTTCTGCTACTCTGGAGTTTACACTCTAGTGGGAGAGACAGACAATAACAAACTAGAATAAAAAAATACATGAAGAGAAAAATAAAGCAGAATAAGTGAATAGATAGTGATGGAAGATGAGAAGGTGGCTTATTTAAGTAGGATGGTCAGGAAAATTACTTGTGAGAAGGTAACATTGGAGCAAAATCTGAATGAAATGGTGGTGTCTGAAGGAAGAACAATCTAGGCAAAGATTTTCTACAAAGTCCCTGAAGCAAGAACTTACCTGACCAGTTTGAGGGACAGCAGGAAGCCAACGAGTCTGACACTGAGTGAGAAAGGAAGGGAATATTAGATATGACATAAGACAGGAAGCCAGGGACTAGCTCTTGAGTCCCTTGTATACCATGCCAAGAAATTGGGTTTTATTCTGAGTGACATGAGAAACCACTGAAGTGTTTGGAGGAGGAGAGTGACATGATCTAATTTACGTGTTAAAAGGTTCACTCTACTGTGTAGAGAATTGACGGCTCTAGAGGAGGGAGCAAGGGTGGAAACCAGGAGACTAGTTAAAAATATATTGCTTGGATGATGACTTCGGGCTGGGGTAGTAGTAGTGGAGGTGGTATGAAATGGCTGGATTCTGGATAATCTGTATTTTGAATATAAAGCCAACAGAATTTGCTGATATATGAGACTGGAGTTGTAATTGAAAATCAGATTAACACCCAACATTTTGTCCTAAGCAACAAAAAGGATGGCGTTGCCATTAACTGAGATGAAGAAATCTGTGGGGCAAGTTGGTTACAGGGGGTTAAGAGTCAATAGTTCAGTTGAGGATGTTTAGTTTGAGGTGTCTCCCACATACCTAAGTGAAGATGTTGAGCAGGCTATTAGATTGAGTCTGGAATTCATGGCAAAGGTCAAGGCTGGAGTTTTAAGACTTGTCTATGTAGAGATGGTATTTTAAAGCCATCAGCCTGAATGAGTTCACTCAAGACACAAATGTAAGTAGAAGAAAAGAAAGAGGTCTTGGGATTTAGACTTGGATAACTACAATGTGTAGAGGTCTGGGAGATGAGAAAGATCCAACCAAGGTGATTAAGCAAGAACAGCCAGAAACGTTGATAAAGAATAAAGAATGGTATTCCTGAAGCCAAGTGAGGATAATACATCTCAACATATGATTGCTATTACAGAAGAGAGACGATGAATTAAAATAACTGTCAAAAATAGTTACTAATATTTTTTAAACTGGACATTTCTCAGGATTTATCAGCTGTTGAGAATAAATTAGATCAAGATAACATTAGTACATACATTTTATTAGCTCTCTACTTCTATTTTCTGATGTTAGACCCTTATGTAGCCCCCTACAGATGTGAATAGCACAGGCTGTGCTGTATTCAAAAACCTTGTTTCTCTTTGGAAATTATTTGTGTATTAGGAAGTTATATGTTTATCGTGCCTTTTGTTTTGTTTTGTTGGAGATGGGGTCTCACTATGTTGCCCGGGCTGAAGTGCAGTGGCTATTAAAACCACCACTGCAAAATTATAACTGAGACAGCAAAAGAGATCTGACCTAACCAACTCCAACTTGCTTCTAACATCCAAGCTGTCCTTGTTCATTCCTGGGCATAGGCTTAACTAACTTTGGGAGGAACTTATAGTTTCTAGTTTGAAACAAAAATGGTAACAACCCTTTCCCAAAACAAATCCCCTTCCTGCCTGGGGATTAGACTTCCTTTGTAAGACTAACAAAGTAGCCACAAGATTAGAAATTATGGTTTGCAGCTGGAGGCTGCAATGGTCTCTCTCCCCAGATTGCTCCTGATAACATCATTATTGTAAAACCTAAGATTAGTGCTTAAGGTATTTTGCAGACACTGCACTCGATGGGTCAGCTGGCACCACCCAGATGGATAAACTGTCTCATGGTCTTGTGGCCCCTACCAAGGAATTGACTTAGCACAAGAGGACATCTTCAACTTTCTACGATCACATCTCCAACCCAACCAGTCAGAACTACTGACTCACTGGCTCCCTAACCACCAAATTATCCTTAAAAACTCTGATCCCTGAATGCTCGGGGAGACTTACTTCAATAATAATAAAACTCCGGTATCCTGGACAGTGGGCTGTGTGTGAATTACTGTTTCTCTATTGCATTTCCCTTGTCTTGATAAATTGGCTCTGTCGAGTCAGCAGGCAAGGTGATCCGTTGAGTGGTTACACTGTTCACAAGTACGATCAAAATACACTAAAAACCTTGAACTCATGGGGCTAAGCGATACTCCTTCCTCAGCCTCCTGAGTAGCTGAGACTCCAGGTGCATGGCACAGCACGTGGCTTCTATTTCTTTATTAAAGGTCAATTCTCTTATGAAGTTTCTTTCTTTTTTTTTTTTTTTTTTTTTCTTTTGAGACGGAGTTTCACTCTTATTGCCCAGGCTGGAGTGCAATGGCATGATCTAGGCTCACCGCAACCTCCACCTCCCGGGTTCAAGCAATTCTCCTGCCTCAGCCTCCCGAGTAGCTGGGATTACAGGCATGTGCCACCACATCCTGCTAATTTTGTATTTTTAGAGACAGGGTTTCTCCATGATGGTCAGGCTGGTCTCAAACTCTTGACCTCAGGTGATCCGCCCTCCTCGGCCTCCCAAAATGAGGAATTACAGGCATGAACCACTGCGCCCAGCCTCTCATTCTTTTTTCTAAATAGACTTCTGTTTGGTCCATCTTTAGGCTTGCTTGACATGCGCAGATATTTTTGAACTGCAGCAGTGGATGCAGCTGGACTTATTTTTCAGATGATTCCTCAGCAAATAGACTTCAATTGAGCCTTTCTTATCAGTTTGTCAGAACATGTCCAAACATATTTGAACTGCTAGCTGTTTCTGGCTATGCATCAACCACAATCTGGATTACATTTTCTGTAAGGGTATGTATAAAATACAATGGAAAAAGTGCTGTAAGAAAGCAGAGAGGGCAGAGGAACTAATTTTTCCTGGGAGTAACTGGGAGAGCTGGAAAGTCAAGCAATAGGAAAGTTTTTATGTAAAAGCTCTGACCTTGAATTTACCTTTTATGTAAAAGTAGACCTTCAAAGATATGTGTGATTTTGGCAAATGAAGAAAACAGGCAAAGCATTGTAGGTATAAGATACATGAACAAAAGCATGAAAGTATAAAACTATAAATGTTCAAGAATAAGCAAATGGACTTATTCCTAGATTACAGAGTTCACCAATGTGATGAAAATAGAAAATGGACCTAGTCAGATTGTGAAGCTTTTGCATTGTGCTAAGAAGTTCAAGTTTTATTCAAAAGGTAATGAGAGCACTGAAGTTTATTTTTTTAAGGTTTTGAGCTGGATAGCTGCATTATTTATTGAATCTCTATTTTAGAAAAATAACTGGTTACTGTGTAGATAATAGAAAGATGAGAACTATTAAAATAGTTGAGAGAAAATGAAGAACAAAATTAATGGAGTATAGCACTGGGATGGTGAAGGGCTAAATGTGATCAAGACTTCTTAGACATAAAATTGACAAGATTTACTAACTGTATATAGTTAGTGAAAGAAAATTGATTCTGGGGTTGCAGTGTTGAGAACTGTGTAGATGGTGGGGCTACAGGAAATAAAAAAGTAGATACAGATGTGTAGAAAGAGATAGTGAGTTAAATTTTGAACTAGTTGTATTTAAAGTATGTATACTACCTTCAACTACTGGTCTTTAAAAGATTACTGGAAATATGGACCTGGAACTCAGAAGTGAGGCAAAACCTACATATATAGATGTGAGAATTATCAATATAAATATTAGTTGAAGTCATGAGCATAACTGGGTTACCTGGGGAGTAAGAAGATAATGAATATTTGTTAATTCATTAAACACATTTCTAACAAAGAGGTACTATGCTCTAAGGATTGTGACAGGAACTGAGAATATTATGAAAAAGAGACAATTTCTTTTTTATTAATGTGAAGCTTTATTACAATCATGTGAGGACATAATCGTCAAACAACAAAGTACCTAATAAGTGAATTACATATTTGATAATTGCCTGTAAAGGAACTGTACATAGAGCTTAAAAAAAAAAAAAAATCTTACAGCAGGACCCAAAATAATGTTCAGGGATCAAGAAAAGATTCCTGAGGAAATATGTTTTGCGATTTGGAGGATGAATAGAAGTTAAGCAAGCAAAAGCAAATAGGCATTAGAGGGAGAATTCCAGGCAGAAAAAAAGTTTCTGCAAAGTCCCAGAAAGCAGAAGCAATGTAGAACTTAGAAGAATTGAAAACAGGCCAGTGTGCTTACAGCACAGAGAGGAGCATGTTTATTTTCTGAAATATGATGAATTCGATAAAGGGAAAACCTCATCCTACAAAATATCTAGTAATTCTGAATAAAATATAGCAAACATCCTTTTATAAGCATATCAGGACTTGCAGTAAATTCTTGGGAGTCTATCAATCTATGATTTATTAAAAATTATAAACATGATTCTCACATAAATGTGAAGTTAGGATGTGTTAAAGATTTAATTCATTAATAAGAGAATGAGGAGAATGGTAGAGCTTGGTCAAAGAATTAGAGGAATAGGGGTTTTATAGTCCACCAGGAAAAATGTATGCTTAAATAAATGTCAGATTAAACACAGAATTAGTTAATGTCCTGTAAACCAATAAAACCATAATCTTGGGAGTTATCTGTCCTATGAAATAGAAATAATTTGCACATCTTCTATACAAATGCCAATAAGTTAATATGTAACTTTATAGGTTCTGGGTCTTAATAAATAACATGTCAAAGTATCTTCCCCTAAAGAAAAAATAATCATTGGATAGACCCTTTACACAATGCCCCAGTGTTGTACTGAATGGTCATATAGATCCTATCACCTAATTTTTAAGTTTTTGATATTTTTTTTTCTTGACAGGCCCCAAACAAATATGAACCTCAAAGCAGGAGTAGTAAACATAAATTCCATGATAACAAGTACTTTGTTTTATTTTCTGCTCTATCTCTAGTGCCTCTAAAGTGGTTGGTATAATAGACATTTAATAAATATTTGTTGAATAATGAATAAATTTATATTTTAGTTTATCTGAGCATATTTGCTGATTTTCATAAATGGGACTTAAATTTAATGGCCACGTAGGAACAGGGGGCTAGGGCTTGGGCCTGTGAAAAGTAGGAATTTAAAACTGAGACTCTCTTAAAAAGTCAAAATACTTTTATTGTCTATACCCAAAGAATAAAGACAGATTAGAAAATATAANAGTAGTAAACATAAATTCCATGATAACAAGTACTTTGTTTTATTTTCTGCTCTATCTCTAGTGCCTCTAAAGTGGTTGGTATAATAGACATTTAATAAATATTTGTTGAATAATGAATAAATTTATATTTTAGTTTATCTGAGCATATTTGCTGATTTTCATAAATGGGACTTAAATTTAATGGCCACGTAGGAACAGGGGCTAGGGCTTGGGCCTGTGAAAAGTAGGAATTTAAAACTGAGACTCTCTTAAAAGTCAAAATACTTTTATTGTCTATACCCAAAGAATAAAGACAGATTAGAAAATATAAAGCTACCAGCAGAGATAGTCTGTTTATATTGTGCTGGCCTCTAGATTATAAAAATGTTTTATCCCCTGAAAATTCATTACTACAGATTTTCCCTCATATGAATTTTATACTACTTTCATATTCTAGGAACACCAAAGCCAATAAATTGACATAATAAATGATCTTATGCTGGTGACATTTGTAAGGAACCTGTCAGAAGCAAACACAAATACCAAATGTCTCCAGAAGGATACACCCTTATCCCAAGATTGCCACAATAAAAACCCCACCAAACACAAACTCACAATCAAAAATTACAAAGCACACCAATACACAAACTGCCATGAGCAAAAGTTGACAGAAATAATAGTAATAAACAGCAGATCTAAAGAAATAATTCATACCACTATTTTAAAAAGCAGAGATCAATAATAGGAAAGGTTCAGGATAGAACACTCAATGTGTGTTTAATAATAATTCTAGCAGGAAAGAGTAATGGGTATGGGAAGAGGAATATTCAAAGCAATGTTAAAGACTTTTACACAAGTGATGGAAGACATAAATCCTCATATTCAAGAAACACAGTGAAAGCAAAGGAAATAAGGGTTTGAGATGAAACCAGAGACTCAAAAGGAGTAAACTATACTGAAAATAAATAAATAAAAGAAACAAGAGAGTGAGACAAAGCCCACATCATGGAAAACTTTTCTAGCTATTTTTAAAAGTTTGGCTTATATTAGCAAGTGAGAAACCACTCATTTAAAAGGAGTCTTAAGTGGAGAAGTAAGGTGATCCAATTTTACTTGAAAAATAGCCATTTGACAATTATATAAAAATGGATTGTAAAAGAGCAAGATTAGTTACAGGGAAACCAGTTAGGAAGTGATTATGGGGAGAAATTATGGTGGACTGAACTTAGATGGTAATGGTGAAAACAGAGATAAACGGACATGTAGGGAGTATAATTAGCACGACTTGATGGTGGAGTGCATGTAAAAGTGAAGAAGAGAAACGAATCAAGAATGACTTCCAATTTTCTGGCTTGTAAAGCTAGATAAGCAGTGATAACATTTTCTGAGTTGAAGAATATTGTATAGAGATTATGTTTATGGAAGTAGGATGGAGATTATGAGTTTAATTTTCAACAAGAAGAGTTTAAGTGGCCTTTGAGACATAAAGGAGTGAAACCATGGGATTGCTATAAGAAAAGAGTGGATTGAAAAATAGAAGGCAGTAAAGATGGCAAAGAAGGAAAATCAAAGACGATGGAGAAAATGAGTAGAACCTGATGACATGAAACACAAGGGAAGAAAGATATAAGAGAGTTTCAAATACTATATGAAAGCAAAGAAGCATACACATTGCAAAGATGGCAGTGGAATTAGCAAGTAGCAAGTCACTGATTATCTTAATGAAGACCACTTGCTCCCATTTATAATAAAACCTCATTAGCATGAATAAAAAGAGGAGCGTTACTTTCAAGTGAAATACCACTGTGGTGATATCATTTTAATAAATGTCACAGGTCTTAATTTATGCTGGGAACAATACAAACATTGCCATGTTTTAAACATTCATACTAATAGAAAAAACCTTGAATACCACCAGTGGTTACCAGAGTAGTTGACAAAAACAAAAAATCTCAATAAACAACAAAAAACCAGTCTGCTGGAAATCGAACTGTTAGGTAAATTATTTACTAGACTGCATATGTAGGGATTAAAAATGATCACAAGACATCTAAACAGGGAAGTAGAGAAAAATACCTTAAGAATCTACTTATAATAAGATCCAAGTTAAAGAAAAGTGACTTCACTTTGAAATGATGAGAAAGCCATAGCAAATGCACAAAACAATGTAGAGACTAGCTTACATTCTATTAGCTCATTAACAAATACTTACTAGACATCTACTGAGAAAGGCATGAAGAAAATAGAATAGAATGTGCTTGAGTGGATACGGGAGGGAAGTGGAAATAGGTTGGGGATCACAGATGTTACATGTCATATTTGGTCATTTAAAAAAAGAAAGCCAACAGATAATGGTTTTTTAGAATCTGCCAAATGAGATATTAAGTGTATTAAAATGATCTTGCCCAGGCAACATCATTAAAAGATCTTAACATCAAAATGACTGTGTTAAAATGATTACCTCAAAATGGCTGCATCAAATTGTTTCACGTTATGTACCTTAATGGGAGATAAATTCAACTAAGTAAATGTTACTTAAGAAGAATATTAAATGTCAGGTAGAAGAGTTTGGACTAACTTAGGCAAGAAGAAACTACTGCAGATTCTGAGTACAGAAATGGCATGCTATACATTGTACTTAAGGAATAATCATTCAGGTAAATTCAGATGGATGCATCAGGCTGTGATGTCTGGATGACACTAGCTATTAGGACTATCCTCTAATTCCTCTTGCTTAGATTCAAGGCTCTCCAAAGTGATCCTGTGTTTCTAATTTGGCTTCCCTTACAAATTTGCCTATAGAGAGAGAGGGTACTGCTCAGTGGACACAAGCACCTGGACAACTATATATCTTATTATAAATTAATAAATTCAATCTCTGGTTTATATATGTAAAAAGAAATATTAGCCTGGCAGCAATAGTTGGATTGCAAACTTATCTTTAAATAATCTTTAAATCACAAGGAAAGGAACAAAGATATTTTCATCATGAATATTAAAATAACCTGAACTGAAAATCTTATAAAGGAATTTTAAAATTAGACTTTGAAATGTGCAACAAATACACATTATGCTAAGTGAAATAAGCCAGACACAGAAAGAAAAATACTGCATGATCTCACTTATATGTGGAATCTAAAAAAGTCAAATACACAGAAACAGAGTAGAATGGTGGTTTTCAGAGCAGGGAGGGGAAAGAAACAGGGAGACATAGGCCAAACGACATAAAGTTGCATTTAAAGAAACAGGGAGACATAGGCCAAAGGATACAAAGTTGCATTTATATAGGATGAATTAGAGATCTAATACACAGCAGAAGGACTATGGCTAATAATATTGTATTACAGACTGAAAATTTCCCGAGAGCACTGTAGGTTTTAGGTCCTCTTACCACATACACAAAAAAGTTGAATATGTTAATTGACTGTAGTAATCATTTCACTACGGAGATGTACTTCAAATCATGATGTCGTACACCTTAAATATATACAATTAAAAAAAAAAAGCCAGGTGCGGTGGCTCACGCCTATAATCTCGCACTTTGAGAGGCTGAGGTGGGAGGATCACTTCAGGCCAGCAGATAGAGACTAGCCTGAGAATCATAGCAAGATCCCATCTCTACAAATAATAATAATAAAAAAAATTAGCCGGGCATGGTGGTTTGGACCCATAGTCTCAGCCACTTGAGAGGCTATGGCTCAGTGAGCTGGGATCCTGCCACTACACTCCATCCAGCCTGGGCAAAAGAATGAGATCTTGTCTCTAAACCCTGAAAAAAGAAATAATCCCCAAAATACTATACTCATAGTGTCACACATTGGTCCACAACTTGCCACCTCAGTACCTTTTGCTCTTGTTCTACTGAGAGGCTTCTTCTACTCCTCTCGTCTTCTCTCTCACTCCCTGTCAATTTCTATTTTCTCATTACCTTCTTGAAAAACCAGCTTCTGTACCACCTGCAATAATAAGCCCTTCCCAAATCCCCTGAGTCAGAATTACTTTCTCTTTTTGGTCTCATAATTAGAACACTTAGCACTTTTGCCCTGTGTTACAGTTTGTGGTTGTACACGTATCTGTCTCAGGAAAATGTTAGCTCCTAGAGAGTAGGAATCATCATTTGCCCAGAGTGGATGTTTGGTAAATGTGTACTGAATAGAATTATCTCAATATAGCAACATAACTCCATCATCCATACTAGTGCAGTCCAATAGATCTTTCTGTGATGATGGAAATGTTCTATATCTGCACTTTTCAATATACAGTAGTCATTAGCTACTGACACTTGAAATTGGGCTAGTGTGACTGAGGGGCTGAATTTTTTGAAATTATTTAAAATAATCACATGTGGCTAATGGCCACAGTTTCGGATAGTACTATGACTGTGTGACAAATTTAGCAGGTGTGCAGCTCAGTCAATTCTGTAAAGTATCAATTAATTCTTTATTATCAAGTACAGACTAAACAATCGGTTGACTGGCAGGTTTTTCTTGCTTTACCTCACTGGTTTTATGCTGTGCAGACAGATCTTTCATTAACCCTGTATGAGCAGTCTGTTTATACTAAGTAAAATTTGTAGAACAACAACAAAAGCAGCAGCCATTGACCCTGGCTCCAAACAGATTGGTATTTTAAGGAGGAAACAATAATCTAAGGGCATTAGAACATTTAAGGCTTTTTAAAAAATATTAACTCCACATGCTAGGAAGTAAATTAAAATTTAAAAAGCAGCACTGGTCGTAATTCTCTGATTTGGGGAAAACAGGTTTAGAATTCAGTCAGTATGGTAGTGGTCATTTCTCCAGTGCTTGTTACAGAGACAGCTAGAGTTTATTTTGCCTGTTGTCTATCTCTCAGAAGTGTACTCCTTAGCCCTAGGGAGCCCAAGTGAAAAAGCAGGGGTTGCTCAGCACATATCAGTCCTCACAATCAGAGGAACAATTCAAAGGCCACAACAGAGGGAGTGGAGCCCAGTGGTTCCTTTGAATGTGGAGACAGCTCATCTGCCAGCAAGCACTTGTGTGGTGACTTGCTGAGAATCCCTGTTGCCAGGAACATCCCATACTCAGCCCATACTCAGATAAAGTCCCTAATTCTGCTGCCTTAGTGCTCTAACCCTTTCATTTTACAACTTATTTATAACCAAAGAGATTTCCTTTGGGTAACAGGAGTCCTCTTTGGGCCAAGTTGATTATCATTATTTTGTTAAAAGATATAGCAACTTTACAGGCACCAACCTCAAAGGTATTTCACTATGTGATTATCCTTGGTAGGTTCCTTTTTCTGACTGGTATAATAGCATTTTGGCCTACTGAGTTTTCATAGATGCTGTTAGTACACAGAATACCTCCTTCTCTGCCTAATTTCTCTATCTTATTTTATACCTATTTTATACATAAACTACTAGTGAGGGGTGGGGAACAGGCCTCAGAAAAGGACATTGAATTGGTGCAAAGGGGTCAGTGGAAGAGTGATGTGGGTGAGGAGGGTGGTAGGTCTGACCTCCATAAACTGTCTAGCCTTGTGGACTAGTTTTGTGGGAGGCTATTAGACAGGCCAGAGTTTATAATTTTGATTCTGTTCTAGCTAGCAATATGAACCTAGGCAAGTAATGTGTCTAGTACTATAAAATAAATAATAGTCCTTACCCAGCAGAGTAGTGGTAAGAAAATCATGTCTACAAAGTACGTAACAGTATTTGAACTATCTTCATCACTAAACTATAAACTCCACAAAACCAAGGACTGTTTTTTTTCCCACCATTGTAACCCTAGCAACTAGCACAGTGCTGGGCACATAGTAGATTGAGTGAAAAATTGGATGGTTAGAGGAGAGAGGGCTAGAAAAGGACAGACCTGTTTAAAAGAGACAATGTAACATTCTGAAGCAAAAGGAGTAATTTATGGTGAAAACTGGCAGAAAGGGGAAAGAGAAAAGTGCTCACAGCCCCTGCAGTTGGTTTGGGCTTATGGCAGGTGTTGGGAGGCTCTGGAATCAGCTGCTGTGGTATGTACATAGGCTTGCCTGTGATGCATAGTTGCTGCAGTAGAATTATATCAAGTGGATTAATGGGAACAGTGTTTTAATAGTGGATGTGAGAGAACAGGAGGCATTAGAGCTGATCAGTTCATTTACAGGCAGACATGGAACCCCCTAAGATAACTGGGGACATTTTTGAGAAGGGCTATATTTCAGCAACCAGGTTGGAGCTCCATAACTCAGTTCTTCAAAGTAAACTTGACCTTATTTTAGACCCTCTTCTATTTCTAGAAAGAAGATCTAGAATAGGTACTGACACTATTCTCAAGGTGTTCTATCATAGCAAAGTCACCTTCCAACATTTACTAAATTGTTTTAAAATTCAACATAAAGGCACTGGGACTGCCTCAATGTGAATACTGGTATTCCCAACCACCTGTATTTTGAAACTTCCCATGATGAGTGCTTTAATGATTTCTACTTTTTGTTCCTTCTTTATTTTTCCTTTATCTTTTCTCCTAAATTCTTATATTTTTCTTCTTTTCTCCTTGTCTTTCTATGCCACAAGACTTCCAATGTAGTATCTAGTAAAGCCCTTAGGAAGTTGTAGTTTCTCTACCCATCCTGTACATTTGGAATGAAAGATATTGCCAATCTCTATTTTAGATACTACTGTATGGTAAGTAAGTTCAGAAAAAAATTTATACTTACTCAATTTCATTGTGGAGAGCGCAATTAGCAGCTACTTAAATGTGTTAAATGAAGCTATGTGGCCTGAGAGGAATAACAAATATTCGTCTAGATTTTCATTGATGCAAAGCTTGGTTTCATAGCTTATACATTAGTCTTCATGAATTTTAAAGAGGTAAGAACAAACAAAGAGGAACAAAAATAGAGAAGGTTAAAATTGGAGTGAAATGATACAGGGAAGGCTGGGACTAAAAGAGAAGAAAACCAACGTGTCACAATTTGAAACTGAAGAGCACATTCACTCCAGGGCTTTAAATATCATGTTTATGCTGTTGATTTTCCAATATATGTCTTTCCCCCCAAACCTCAAAATCACATATATAGCTCGAGCTGAATGTCTCCCTGTCACCTCAAATTCAGCACGTTCAGAATGAATGTAACATCACCTCCTCCCTCCCCAATCTCTCTCTCTCTCCTGTGCCCCACCAACATCACGAAGGCCAAGGCAGAAATCTCTTCTCCTCCCTTAGGCCTGATTTTTCATAAAGCAAATCTGATCTTGTCACTCTGTTTTAGAAAACCTTCAGTGGTTTGCCATTGCCTTGGGATAGAATCCAGGGCTTTCTGTGATTTGTCCCATGCCTCTCTAGCCACTGGCAAATAGAAAAACAAATCTGGACGTAGTAAAGAGAGACTTTATTCAGAAGGATTATTGCAAAGGGAGACAGGTACTATTGGAAAAGGGTGAATCTGTGACCAAACATCTACAAATTTCAAGAATTGGGCAAAAAACAGTTTTCTTTAATACAAAGTAAAAAGGGCTATACAGAAGCAGGTACGAGGAAGTGGAATGAAAGTGCAGGGTGGCATGATGGGATAGTAAATAAGAGAATGTTATTCTGAGGCCAGCCTATTCTCAGGAATGGCTATCTGCTGGTGTTGTAGAAAACAAATGGGTTCTTGTCACACTACCAGGAAGAGTTAGGCATGCGACACTTTGAAGGATGAAGGAGAAGGAAATTTATTGGGCAAAAAGAAAAAAAAAAAAAGGTAAACAGGAATCCTCAGCAAAGCAAGCGAGAGTCCTGCTAGGTTTCCTGCCTCATAGATTGAATACCAGGTTACCACACGGGAACAGGAGAATCCAGGCTCCTCTCCCCTGCAAAGGGAGCAAACTTCCCAAGGCCCCATCCCAACCTCCCAATGCACAGGTGGGTGTTATTCAGAAATAGTCAGAAAAAGAGCAGTTTTCATCTGGGACTGGCAGTCTGGTTTTTCAGCCTCAGGCTGTTTTAGACTTCAAGGCAGGGTTTTGTGGGGGGGGGGGGGGTTGCCTGCCTCCTGTCTCTATTATTTCCCGCTCTAAAGAAGTACATTTAACTGCCAGCCGGTCGTGGTGGTTCACGCCCGTAATTCCAGCACATTGCAAGGCCGAGGCGGGCGGACCACCTGAGGTTGGGGAGTTCGAGACCAGCCTGATCAACATGGAGAAACCTGGTCTCTACTAAAAATACAAAATTAGCCAGTCATGGTGGCAAATGCCTGTAATCCCAGCTACTCAAGAGGCTGAGGCAGGAGAATTGCTTGAATCTGGGAGGCGGAGGTTGCAGTGAGCCAAGATCATGCCATTGCACTCCACCCT
>NW_016815181.1:196580-199407 GCF_001698545.2 Rhinopithecus bieti
AAAAAAAAAAAAAAAAAAAAAAAAAAGTACATCTAACTGCTATTAGAATAAGGATAAGGATAAGGATGAACTGATCTTAAGTGCTTCCTGCTGACAAGGGTGCTGTTTTGGGAAAACAGTAGTCAGATCTCCCTCAGAGGCTTATCTAATGGTTCCTGGCAAAAGGGACCATAATCCAAGACTCCAGTTACATGACTGGAGTTTGATGGCCTGAAGGCAAGAAGAGACAAACTAGGTTATTGGAAAACATGTATCAAAGTGAAACAAGCAGGGGTAAGGACAACTAAAAAATCCTGAGCCCTTTTACTGGTTTGTACAGGGAGAGGGAGGCCAAAAGCCTAACCTTTCACCCTTTTGCTGGGATGTCAGGCTTCTTGGTTCCTTTCTCCAAGACCAATCCTAAGTCAACAAGTTTAAGATTTGAAAAATTAACTTTTCCCAATTTGGAGGATGCATCCGAGGGGAGTGTCCTGTAGTACAGAGACACAATTACCTATCAGTGAAGAGAGGACAGAGGAGGAAAAAATTTTTTCAAAGGAGTCCTGGGGGTTCAGGGTACACTCCAAAGGGGTACAGACTGAAGATGAATGGCTACTCATCTAGAAAGAGGGAAGCAGACATCCCAGGTTCCCTTCCCTTCCTAGCAAATACCTGTGGTACATGAGGGAGAGAAAGCAAAGCATTGCTCTTTCTTTCTTCTGTCTTTGTATCCCTGAGTTCTGGTGACCATGACAGGGTGCCACCCATGGGTGTTAAAGTGGCTTTCACCCATGTCAACAGGGGCGTCTAGGGGGTAGAAGTATCCACTCTTTCCCACGTACACCCTATCTCCCCTGTTGTCAGTAGTCTTTGAATTCCCTAGACCTCATTTATGCCATGGACATTAGCGTGACCTTTATCCATGAAACGGGAAGCTTGGTTTAATTGGCAGAAATCAGTCATGCTCACCTATGCTGTGCCCTTTAACTTCTGTTATCATCTGCCTTTGAATCTCTCAGATCCAGTTTTCTTTCCTAGGGCTCTGACCCGAAGCTTAGAATTGAGTTTGGGACAAAATGTGTCTTGCAGGGGAGGTACATGGACTCCTCATAAGCCAAATAATAAGGTGAAGCTGTGGAATTGAGTCCTCCAACAAGGGAGAGAAAAGGATGTCTTATGACACGCCCAGATAGCTGGTAGCTATGGTTATGCTTGCCAGGATTTGGGTGCATGATGCTTGGCTTTGGTTAGCTCCCTTGGTCTTACTTTCCCTAAAAGGAACTCTCTGGGTGATGGGCATCCTATTTATTTCCACTACCTGGCAGGATTTGCAGGATAATTGCTCAGAACTAGGATGTTGATCCAGATTTTTACATTACCCATCTCTTTTGTTCTTTCTGAGCTGCAGCCGGAGACTGCTGGTTGGTTCACAGGAATAAGCAGGGTAAGTCTAAAATGTAGGCAAAAGCTTAAAAATAATTAAGGAGTTTAGAATTTAATGAGAAATGTATAAGTTTTGAAGCGTAATTTCTCTCCAGTCCTTATTTTTGGTTAAAATAAACAATCATGACAGGACTGAGTTGTTTGCAAAATAGACCTTATGCTTGGCCTGATTATTTGCATAAAGTACAGCAAAAATAACTGTTTCTACATAGGGCTTTTAGATTGGCTTTGATAGATCTCTGTTCCACAAGGAATCTCAGATAAGACCTTATAAAGCTGAGCCTAGCCATTGGTTTGTATCCTCAAATACCTGTAAGTTGGGAGATCCTTTCCTTTTAAGGTCCCAAGATAAACTTGGAGCTTCTGGGCCTGTTAGAAAGTGACATTCTTTACTGACCACAGGTCCAAAACCCTGTATAGGGACAGCATTGGGAAGGGTATGAGGACAGTCTCCCCATGGGGTTTTATCAGCTCTGCAAGTTGAGCTTGACTCCTTAAAGAAAAGCATACCCTTCCAGTCAAAGCCTTGGTAAAACAACCAGTTTCTCCAATTGCATCCTGTTGCAAAAGAAAATGGATTCTTATTGCACAGATGAAAATGACTATATTGCCATAAGTTAAGAATACTCACAGATAGTTTCCAAATTCTAGAGGAAACAGGCAGAGAGAAACAAACATGCTCCAAATTTTGTTCAGAGGAGTATACCTTACTCAATTATTAAAGGCTGTAAATATTTCAAAATAAGTTTCAGTGACTCTAAAAAAACAAACAAGGATCAGCAACACTCCAAGCAAAAGTCAAAAAGATTGCTTCAGTCGGCCGGGCGCGGTGGCTCAAGCCTGTAATCCCAGCACTTTGGGAGGCTGAGACGGGCGGATCACAAGGTCAGGAGATCGAGACCATCCTGGCTAACACGGTGAAATCCCGTCTCTACTAAAAAAATACAAAAAAAAACTAGCCGGGCGAGGTGGCGGGCGCCTGTAGTCCCAGCTACTCGGGAGGCTGAGGCAGGAGAATGCCGTGAACTCGGGAGGCAGAGCTTGCAGTGAGCTGAGATCCGGCCACTGCACTCCAGCCTGGGCGACAGAGCGAGACTCCGTCTCAACAAAAAAAAAACAAAACAAAACAAAAAAAAGATTGCTTCAGTTTTCTGCATTCAGTTCATTTAGTTAACTCTGATTTTGTTTGATATTCGTGAACATTTTAGGTCTTTAGGAGTCCTGTATGTTTCTCCTTTACTCCAATGTCACAATCTCCAAAGTTACCAGAAACTTGTATTTGAGAGCACCTGTCAGAGCCCTATAGATTATAAACCATCTTTTGAGAAGGATTTAAACAAGACATCAATTGTCTATGAATAACAAAATATCCAGGGTAGTTACAGTTAGAAACACAATTGACAAA
>NW_016815181.1:202011-216175 GCF_001698545.2 Rhinopithecus bieti
CTAAGGCCTAACAAACAGGCACAGGTGGGGCAAAAACAGATTTTGAGGTGGGATCAATCCACTTTTAATTCCTGGGGTTCCATAAGGAAAACAGAGGTCTCTCCCCTCATGTGTGCATTAAAAGTGGCAAGTCAAAATGGAGAAAAATAATTTAGTCAACTGAAAAACAATTTTTTTCTAGCAAAACAAAGTCCAAGAAAAGAAAAACGTAAAGTTCTTTTAAATCTACCTATAATTTGGATATCCATTTTTAATTAAGCTGAGCACTCCTTAAAAAAATCCTTTTAACTCCCTTACTATCTGACTCTAGCTGTGCCAAGTGGCCAATATTTATGGCTTTCAAATTTTGTTAAAGGCTCAGAGAAGGGAAAATCCAAGGTGGTTCGTGGAGGGGAAGAGAATTAACAAATAGCAGAGGTCGCACAGATATCAAACCAGAAAGGAGTCATTCCCTAAGCTGGGATTGAACCCAGGGCCACCATTGTAAAATGACAGAGCCTAGAACAAAGAATTGCCTGGTGGTTGCAGGTCTTGGTTTCAAGGACTTAAAAATGGAGGCCTGCAGCAAAGTCTGACCATACAGAAAATCAGGCAAAGCACACCAGATTGGCTACAGCTTAAGGCCAACCTCACAAATCCTTCCTTACAATTAAAACTCTACAGAAAATATAAACAGTAATCCTCATCATTCCCGGCCCAGCAAAACGTCTTCCAAAAGGAAAAAAAAACAAGCCTCTCTTAAAAGTCAACTACTGACAGGGTAGAGAAAAGAAAAGACGCCTGGGGAAGACCCTCTTATTCTTATGCAAATGGTTCCTCTTGGCGAGGGGAAGGGGTGGCTCTGTGGACGCGGGGCAGGGAGCACAGGTCAGCCTACTGCTGGGCACCCTGGGGCCATGCATTCCAGTTCTGGCCGGGAGGGGAGCTGAGGAACCCACATTTCCCAATTCATCCCGCTCCTGCAGCCGTTGGGGTGGGGTGGTGTGCAGTTTCCTCTAACTTCAGAAGAGGTCCCAGGAGAAAATGACATAGAAACCAAAGGAAAAAAAAAATGGTTTGCATAGTACTCACCCTTCTTCAAGCTCCACGGCCGGACGCCAAAAATGTTGTAGAAAAAACTAGGTTCTTGTCATACAACCAGTGAAAGTTAGGCACACAGACACTTTGACGGGTGAGGGGGAATGGAATTTATTGGATGAAAAGGAAAAAATATAAGAAAAAGGTAAACAGGAACCCACAGCAAAGCGAGAGAGAGCCCTGCTAGCAGGTTTCCTGCCTCACAGATTGAATCTCAGGTTACCACACAGGAACTGGAGAGGCCAGGCTCCTCCCCCCTGCAAAGCCTTCAAGAGGCTCCAGCCTGTCCCCTCCAGTGCGCAGGTGGGCATTATTCAGAAAGAATCAGTCGGGAAAAGGGTGGGCTTCATCTGGGACCGGCAGTTTGGTTTTTCAGCCTTCAAGCTGTTTTAGGCTTGACGGCGGGGTTTTTCCGGGGACCCTTGGCTGCCTCCTGTCTCTATCACTCACACAGGCTGAGGGTAGGCCAAAGTTCAGGGACCTGGGGAAGGGAGAGAATCTTAACCAAACTTTGGTTAACAGGCATTTTGCTCCCATTGATCGGTAGGAACAAAATAGATAACCAATTATTGGGCAAAAAACAGAAATTTTTTGAAGGTTCTGTGTCTGGCTTTGTCATAGATAAACAAGGGGGCGTCAGTGAGTCTTAACTAAGTTATAAGGAGAAGGGTGGTTCTTTGTAGTAAGTAAGCACTTTCTTGGAACACAAAGAGTGGAGGAATACTTTAACCTTCTCTGTTTTCCAGGAGAACAAGAAAAATTTACCATTGTCACTACATTACTTGATTCTCTCAGTTTTTTGTTGCAAGAAGACTGAACTTGAACTTCCTCACACAGGTGTTAATCTGTATTGCCACAGGCTAATATTTTCTACCCAACTATTTATCCTACTTGTTCCAACCCATCATTCAACAAGCAACTTACATCTCTGAACTGGGTGCTGTTTCCTAATCCCCGAACACAGATAGGTGATTTGCCATGTATTTCCATTGACAATGTTGAATTTTACCGGAGCCCTGTGCTCCTGGAAAATAGTAACAATTAAGAAATCCTCCCTCACATTTGTGTTCCTGGAATTTGCTTATTGCAAGGAACCACCCTTCCCATCAGAAATTAGAAATGACTCATAGACGCTCCCGTTGTTTTCTTATGGCAAGACAAAAGCCATCTGTGTTAATCAGGGTTCTCCAGAGAAACAGAACCAATAGGAAGGGTAGATAGATAGACAGATGATAGATAGATAGAGATATGAGGAGATTTATTATGTGAGTTGTCTCACATGATTATGGAGACTGAGAAGTCCCAAAATATGCCATCCACAGGCTAGAGAACCAGGGAAGCCTGTGACATAATTCAGTCTGATTCCAAAAGGCCTGGGAAACTAAGAGGGCTGCTAGTGTAAGTCCCAGAGTCCAAAGACCTGAGAACCTGGAATCCTAATGTCAGAAGACAGGAAAAGATGAATGTTGCACCTTCAAGAGAGAGAGAGAATTGGCCTTTCCTCTGCCTGTTTTTCTATCTGGGCTCTCAATGGATTGACGGATGCCTGCCCACATTGGTGAGGGTAGATCTTCCTTAGCCTATTTTAAAATATATTTTACTTGTACCTCAGCACTTACTCAGATTATTGATTCAAATGCCAATCTCTTCCGAATATACTCTCATGAACATATCCAGAAATAATGCTTTACCAGCTGCCTGAACATCCCTTAACCCAGTCAAGTCGACATCTAAAATTAACTATCATAGCCTCCAGATTCCCATTCTTTGTTTCATGAATAGTGGAACTGTTTGTCCCCATTGGTCAATAGGAACAAAATGCCCATCAATCTGACTTGAGAAAACTTTAGTTGAGCTTCTCTCCTTTCCCCAGGCCCCTCAACTTTGAGCTCATGTTATACTGGAGTAGTACTGGTTACAGTAGGTAACTAGTCAGGCATAAACAGGGCAGGAGAGGGCTCCCCCACATATACCACTAGGAAAGTCAGGTGACCATCAGATGATGGTCAGGCAGTTGTTAACTGTTTCTCTAAAATAATAATTTGTCACAGCCGGGACCAGGGACAGGAAGTCTTCCTATATTGATAGGAAACACTTAAAACTGGGGATCGGCAGCTTCCTGATAAGATCTCAGGAGTTGGGTGAATGGGCTCAAGCATGCATGTTATGAGGCAAAATGGCAGAGTATGGCCTTCCAAGGACATTCCACAGGTAAAGAGACAAAGCCTCAAGTCAGTATGCCTACAACTCCAATAAACACATTGCACATGCAGGCGGCCCACCCCAAGGGAAGAATAAAGGGAAAAGGGATGCAAGACACTGGAAGTAGGCCAGCATATAAAACCCTAAATCAAAAGGTCAAACCACGCACTTGTCCTTCAGGTTGCCTGCTCGGGCCTCTTCCTTTTATTGTTACTCTAAAGCTTTTTAATAAACTTTCACTCCTACTCTGAAACTTGCCTCAGTCTTTCCTTCAGTCTTATGCCCCTCAGTCAAATTCTTTCTTCTAAGAAGGCAAGATTTGAGGTTGCTGCAGACCCAGATGGACCTGCTACCAGTAACAGTACTATTAAGTAAATTCTATCTTTGCCACCTTTAATTAGTATCCAGCTTCATTTTTCTTTAACTATGAGAGACTGCTTTACCCGGAGGTCAGTCTATCTTAGGAAGGACCACTAAGAGGGGGATGTGTGCTGGCTCTGGCTGAGGGTGGACCAAAGTTGAGGGCATTTCAAAGGGAGAACAAAGGAGTAGTAAGGGGAAATGACTTGGGCAGGGGATGGGATAGGGATGGAGTTGAAGGGGCTTGAACAAAGTTAGAGACGTGAAAAATTACAAAAAGCAGGTAAGGGTGTTGGTCAATGTCAATGCAGTTAGGCCATCTGTGTTTACTAATTGACACATACCTAAATTAGGCCTGTCTTCCCACAGACACTAGGAGACAGGGGCTCTCGCCTTCCCGATGATTATATTTCAAAGGAATGGCTCTCAGATCATGAGAAAGATGTTCCTGGGTTGTAGAAGATACATATGTGTCTCAAAGGGACAGAAAAAGGGTTTGCAGTGTACGTTATTTTTAAAGTAAATCCTTCTAAGAAAAGGGAGGTCAGGGGCCTGTAGTTAGTTTTGGGTTGGAACATTCAGGAAAATTTTTTGGCAGCATTGAGCTTTCTCATGAGGGAACTTATGGGTGCTAGGGTCATCATCCTAAAGACATGGCCTTGAGCTGTTAGACACTAGACTAGTGTTTGTTCAAGTCTCTTGGTATGGAGGGGGAGAGATAGATAAAATCGTTTGTGCTGAGAGTATACAGCTTTCATAGAACAAAGTTGAGGCCCAGTTAAGAATGGTCAGAGTAGCCTGAGTAACTTTTGGTCAAGAAGATAGTCTTTGCTATGATGTACTGTCAGATCATACCACATCCACACACTCATCCTACTCCCCAGTACTGTTTTTTTTCTAGACTTGTTCACTTCTCCCTACAAAAGTAAAGCCCTTTTCTGCCTGGCTTTTGAGATGCTTGCAGAGGTCAGCATATTCCCCGTTGTAATAGCCATCCACTTCTTCTGTCGTAGTTCTTGTCCACCATCTTGCAATAATCCTTTGGAATAAAGCCTGGGTTTATTTTTTATTTGACATCATAGCACTCGATAATTATCATCTTGTATTGTAACTACTTGTTTCATGTCTGTCTTACTGTAAACTCCGTAAGAACAAGGACCATGTCTGTTACCCAGTGTTTAGTGTAGCATGTAGTATCAAATAGGTGTTCAATAAATATTTATTGACTGAAGCACTTATGAAAAGATTCTGTATTGAGAATGTATTTATAATTATGATACTATATACAGAGTTATGTCATTCTCCTCTGTATATTGACCTCATTATCAAATATGAAGGTTTTTAAGGGGAAGGGGGAAAATAATGGTGCTAGTAATTTCCTTTGCTAAAGTTTACCTCCTTCAGTCACTGAAGAAGAACAGAGACTGATAGTATTACCTTTCTTTTTTTTTTGTAGAAATATGAACCTTCCCTTTATAAATTGTAGAGAAGAAAAAAGTTTTCTGCTATCCTCCTACGTTCAGGCCCTGGGACCTGTAAATTAAGCTGACAAAAGCCATATGAGCAAAAGAAAAGGCATGCAGTTGTGAAGCCCGAGTGTCTGAAATAGGTCTCAGGTTAATTTAGAAAGTTTATTTTGCCAAGGTTGAGGACACATGCCTGTGACACAGCCTCAGGCGATCCTGACGACATGTGCCCAAGGTGGTCAGAGCACAGTTTGGCTTCGTACATTTTAGAGAAACATGAGACATCAATCAATGTATGTAAGATGAACATTGGTTAGGTCTGGAAAGGCAGGACAACTGGAATCGGGGAGGGGCCTTCCAGGTCGCAGGTAGATAAGAGACAAATAGATGCATTCCTCTGAGTTTCTGATTAGCCTCTGTCTCCAAAGGAGGCAATCAGATATGCATTTATCTCAGTGAGCGGAGGGGTGACTTTAAATAGAATGGGAGGCAGGTTTGCCCTGAGCAGTTCCCAGCTTGACTTTTTTCCTTTAGCTTAGTGATTTGGGGGCTCCAAGATTTATTTTCCTTTCGCAGTTTTTATTAAAGCTGATATTTTTATGTGGGTGAAGGCCTCACAGAAAACAAGTAAAAACTCAAAGAAGCAATTAGACTTGGGGGCTTATGCCATTTTAACAAAAGGAAATACATTGTAGACAACTGACTAGACAAGGAAAAGTGAGTTTCGTTTTCTAAGAGTGATAAATTGTGGGAAAGTGGTTAGGAAATAGAGTAACTAATGGAAGATAAAGCTTGTCTTAGTAAGATTGGTTTATGCAGACTTAGCATTAACTATTATGTGTTAAGTGTTGCTCTCCCCTTTCTCGTTCAGGGAGGGCACCTTTTTAATGGAAAATTTATTCCTTGCTTTTAGGCAGATAGGGGAGAACAGAAAGCTCTTCCTGCATCTACTGTTTCTCAGTTTCCTTCAGCTCAAAATCATCTCTATGCCAAAGTGGCTTATTTTAAAGTGGAATATTCTGATCTTCTTCACGATCCTTGGCCATTTATAAAAGAAAGAATTTGAGGATTTTTGTTTTGAGATCTAGTTTGTTGTTATTTCTTTTGATCAACCTGAAGATAGTTTTCATTTGTTCCTATATTTTAAAAGTAAGTTAAAAAGGTAAAATTTATGTTTTATTTTCCATTGTTTCCCACTGGAATAGACTACACACTTAACTGTACACTTTGGTAAATTGTTCAAATTAATCCCAATGATTATATTTAAGGTAAAGACCTATTTGCTGAATATTTAGCAGCCCACTAAAATCATTGATCTCATTGATATCATGGCTCAGTTTCCAGAGTGAGATTGATAATTAACAATGTAGATTAGTTGCTACAGGCGGGATCTTTGTGTGTTGATATGCTGGCTTTCAGCTCTCTTTTTAAGAGTGCTAATCACATTTGCATACTTTTTTCATCGTGAAGACTTTTATTGCTGTCTATAAACTTTGAAAATATCTTGAGCATAGCAGCAACTGTGCTCAATTGTTCATAGTCTTAGTTCCTTCGCACTTTAATTGTTAAATGAAAGCAGTATTGCTGAACAGAAAAGACATACCTCAATTTGAAGAAAAAGAAAGACACTTGTATTTTGAAAGTAGCCAAATCTGAAATAATGTAAAAGATTTATAAGCAAATGGAATGAAGCTGCTTTGTGATTTAAGCTTTACAAAGGATAGCAACTAGAATTATTCAATATGAAGGTCAAGCTCAAGAAGCAGTGTTCACTTTTTAAAACAAATTTCTAGTTAACATGGCAAATATAAATACAGCACAATACAAGGGCAGAAGGAGGGGAGTGTCACAAGAATGCCTACACTGTTTTTATAATCACAGCTGGCAATGTTTACCTAACTTCTAATCCAGTTAGTCAACCACTGTATTTCTATGTGAGCAAGATGATGTAGATTATTGAAAATATTCTATATGCCAAAATAAAGCCAACAGACTCATGAGAAATAGTTTTGACTAGGTTTATTTGATTTGGCAGAAAACAAAGAAAATGACAGCAAGATTTGAGTGGGTAGTTTGAGACTTAGTTTTCCTACAAAAATATGGCAATTAATGTATTTTATTAGTACATTACAATGATTCCAGTAAAATTTTTCATGACATAGCCAAGCATGGCTCAAGTATCTATAGTGGCTTAGGACAGACTGCAAAATGCATAGACCCTCTGGTGACTGAGACGGCTTCAGGTTCTGCCAGACCACCAAGCAGAGATATAGTTACAGAATACATTATTGTATGCCCAGAGAAGGAATCAGTAACAGAGAAAGAGAGAGAATAATGGGATATCCCTGTAGATGGTCAAAGCACATTGATTCGAGTGATATTGTATGATCAAAGCTAGGAGGTGTGCAGCATTCCAGGAAGTCTACCGTAACATTAGAGGGTTCACGGGCTATAGGCAAATCCCAGGGATGAACATTACTGATAAGACAAAGAAGTCCCCAGTCCTATAGAGATCTGAGTAATGGGCTATAGAAGAGGAAAAACCTTTTTCCCCCTACCTATTTTAGGTTCATTGGCTGGGACCTGTGAATTAGACTGACAAAAGATAAATTAGCAGGAGAAAAGCAAACAACGATTTAATTAACATGTGCCCCATATATACACATCGAGCAACAGACACTAATGATGTGAAACTCAAAGGGATGGTTAAAATGTGGGCTTATATAACATCTTAACAAAATAAAAATAAATATTTAGAGAAGTGGCAAAACAAAGAAAAAGGACTTCGAGTTTCTAGGAAAGTAAATTTGGGGAAGGTAAATACATGGGGAAACTAATGGAAGATAAGGGCTAGTTAGTAACATTTGTTATGAAGATTCATCTTGGGGTGTCCCTAGGCTGCTGAGGGTCTAGAGTTGTCTGTGATGATTAATTTCAATTTTTCTTGGTTGAGTGGTGAGGGGAGACACCTTTACAAATTTATACCCTGCTTTTAGGCAAATAGGGGCAGGGCAGAGAGCTTTTGTATCTTGTTATCTACTTCTTCCCAATGGCTTTTGCCTCAAGAAAATACTTAAGTCAAAGTGGCACATTTTGGGGTGGTATATTTTGCTACTCTTCAAGGTTTATTAACAAGACTCAAGGAAATAGCAGAAGCCTGTTTTCAGAATAGAGGCATCTGGTTTACACTGGTCTAGCAGAAATGTCACTCACAGCTGAGAGATGGGCTGGAAAGACTTCATTACCTTCTGATTAAGGACAGGATTAAGGACAGGATTGGTCCTCCACTGTAAACTGAGGTTAATCAGTGCAGTTGTGGTGTGATTAAGGACAAAAAAAGTGAGACAAGGTCAGTGACATTCAGAGCCAGGAAACAAACTTCAAGAATTCAGAGTAAAGTCGAGCAAAGGATGCCTTTAATTTGTTGGAATTCATTATCTGGTATTTCATGAAAAAGATGTGAATGCTTTGAACATAGGTAGAGGGCAGCCTTTTCACCTGCACTCTCAATTGCATTGCCACTTACTGGCTCATGGACAATTAAGGTGTCATTTTTCTCCCTTTGTTAAATCTGTTTCTTTCCGTCATTACCAGATCATTTCCATCATTATGCACACATGTGGCAATATCCCACTTCGACACAATTCTCCTTCAATGTTACATCTCTTTGAGATACTTTTAATTTCCTTTGCTCCCCGTTTAGCAAAACTGCCTTAAAACTCTCAGTACTCACTGTCTTTACTTCATCACCTTCTGTTATCTCCTGAACTCACACTAGTCAGGTTTTTATCGCCGTCACTCCATTGAAGTAACTCTTGACAAGTTTACCAATGATTTCCATGTTCCTAAATCCCACACTCAATTCTCAGTCCTCATATTATTTTCCTATAAGCTGCGTTTCACATAATTTGATCATTTACTCCTTGGTTTCTGTCTCCTTCCCTTTTGGCTGCTTTTTCTTGGCATACTTTGCTTGATCATCCTTATTATCCAGATATCTTGAGTGCTGGAACGCCCGGTGACTTAGTTCTAGAATTTTTTCCTTATATTTTCTTATTGTAAGACATGCGACTTTCTGCTTGAGGACTTTCTCTGGCCACAGGAGTGTGCTCCACCTGTAACTTGGGTGGGCTGTCACTGAAATTTAGTACCGTTAGAGCAGCCCTTAATCAATAATTGACAGAAATTAGTGGATAAATATCCCGACTTCTTTACTCCTTGGGAGAGATGACATTAGGACATGTTCTATAGTTTCTTGGAATTCTCCTTCAGCTTGATGGAGCTTCAGTTGCACACAGAAGTAACCTTTTTGTTTATTAATGCACGCTGTATTGGCTTTCTTTCCTTTTCTGTCTCACTTCTCTGTTTTCCATTTGGTGCTTCCTGGGGTCACCTCTTGTTTAAAATTGGGCATTTAAACTTGGGCATTAAACAGATTCTGAGACAGAGATGTGTGTGCAAGAGGTTTATTGGGGAGTGATCTCAGGAATGACATTAGTAAGGTTGTGAGAGAAACAGAATTGGTCACAGTGAGAAGCCAAACTACAATGCAAAAGAAACACAGGTATTAGCTGACTCTGTGCGGAGCTTTATAACTAGGATGTCCTTCAGAGTTGAGGCAAAAGGGTCACGGGCTTGTATCTTGCATAGACCAGTCATTGTATGCAACTTGTCTCTGGGAAGGGGCTATAACCTAGACAAGATAGCTCTTATTGGCTAAGGGCAATTTTCAGAGAAGGACTCAGCTGTGAGCCATCTGCAGCAATACTCCTGACAACTGGGAAAATGAACAAGAAGGGATGCTAATGGATCGGCAAAATTCACTACATTTTATCCCTGTGATGCTTGAATTTAATTGTTTCATATGGTAAGTTTGCTCATCTCGGGAAAGCTCCTTCAGGATTCAGGTTGCTCTATGTGGTATTATAAAAAATGTATTTGGCTTTTTAGCAATGGGTTTGCCACCAGAACACAGGTGTCATGAAAAGCACACCTAAAAGCCAAAATGGGAAAGGAAAAGGCTCATATCAGCATCATCATCATTGGACATCAAGATTCGGGCAAGCCCACCACTACTGGCCATCTGGTGGACAAAAGAACCATTGAAAACTTTGAGGAGTCTGCTGAGATGGGAAAGTGCTTTTTCAAGTATGCCTGGATCTTAGATAAACTGAAATCTGAGTGTGAATGTGGTGTCACCATTGATATCACCCCGTGGGAATTTGAAATGAGCAAGTACTACATGACTTACTGATGCCCCAAGATACAGAAACTTTATCAAAAACATGATTACAGGCACATCTTAGGCTGACTATTCTGTCCTGATGCTTGCTGCTGGTGTTGGTGAATTTGAAGCTAGTATCTCCAAGAATAGGCAAACCTGTAAGCATGCCCTTCTGGCTTATACACTGGGTGTGAAACAATTAATGATTTGTGTTAACAAAATGGATTCCACTAAGCTACCCTGCAGTCAGAAGAAATATGAAGAAATTATTAAGGAAGTCTGCACTTACATTAAGAAAATTAGCTGCATTCTTGGAAGAAGTGGCATAGGTACAAAAAAAGAAAAAAGAAAACAAAATTGGCTAGAACCCCAACACAGAAGCATGTGTGCCAAGTTCTGGCTGGAATGGTGACAATATGCTGGAACCAAGTGCTTAGCATGCCTTGAATCTAGGGATGAAAAGTCACCTGTAAAGATGGCAATGCTAATAGAATCATGCTGCTTGAAGCTCTGGACTGCATCCTATCACCAACTCATCCAACTGACAAGCCCTTTTGTCTGCCTTTCCAGAATGTCTATAAAATTGATGGTATTGTTACTGTCCCTGGTGGCCAAATGGAGGCTAGTATTCTCAAACCTGGCATGGTGGTCACCTTTGCTCCAGTCAGTGTTACAACTGAAGTGAAGTCTGTTGAAATGCATCATGAAGCTTTGAGTGAAGTTCTTTCTGGTGACAATTTGGGCTTCAATATCTAGAATTTGTCTGTTAAGATGTTCATCATGGCAACATTGCTGGTGACAGCAAACATAATCAATCAATTGGCTTCAGTGCTCCGGTGATTATCCTGAACCATCCAGGTTAAGTCAGTGCTGGCTATGACCCTGTACTAGATTGTCACACAGCTCACATTGCTTGCAAGTTTGCCGAGCTGAAGGAACTGATTGATTGCTGTTCTGATAAGAAGCTGGAAGATGGCCTTATATTTTAGAAGTCTGGCGATGCTGCTATCATGGATATGATTCCTGGCAAGCCCACGTGTGTTGAGAGACTGTCCTCCTCTGGATTGTTTTGCTGTTTGTGGTATGAGGCAGACAGTTGCTGTGGATGTCATCAAAGCAGTGGACCAGATTGCTGTTGAAGCTGGCAAGGTCACCAAATATTCCCAGAAAGCTCAGAAGGCTAAACGCATATTATCTCTAATACCTGCCACCCCAGTCTTAATCAGTAGTAGAAGAATGGTCCCAGAACTGTTTGTTTCAATTGACCATTTAATAGTAAAAGACTGGTTAATGATAACAATGCATCATAAAACCTTCAAAATAAAAGGAGAATGTTTTACGGACCATTTTGGGTTTGCTTATTTTTATTTTATTTTTTTGCATGTGGCAGTTTTAAGTTATTAGTTTTAAAATCAGTACTTTTATTTTCTTTTTTCTGACTTTTATTTTTTAAGTTCAGAAAGTGTATGTGTGGATTTGTTACATGGGTGAATTGTGTGCCATGGGGATTTGATGTACAGATTATTTTGTCCCCCAGGCAATGAGCATAGTACCAGATAGGTAGTTTTTGATGCTCATCCTCCTCCCACCCTCCACCTTAAGTAGGCCCAAGTGTCTATTGTCTATTGTCCCCTTCTTTGTGTCCATGTGTACTCAGTGTTTAGCTTCCACTTGTAAGTCAGAACATGCAGTATTTGGTTTTCTGTTCTTTTGTTAGTTCATTTAGAATAATGGCCTCCAGCTCTATTGATATCAATGCAAAGGACATGATTTCATTCTTCTTTATGGCAATGTAGAATTCTGTGGTGTACATGCATCACATTTTCTTTATCCACTCCACCACTGATGGTTGTATAGGTTGCTTTCATGTCTTTGCTATTGTGAATAGTGCTGGGATGAATATAGGCATGCATGTGTCTTTGTGGTAGAACAATTTAATATTCTTTTGGGTTTATACTCAGCAATAGGATTGCTGGATCAAATGGTATTTCTGTATTAAATTATTTGAGAAATTTCCAACTGCTTTCCACAGTGGCTAAATTAATTTACATTCCCACCAGTGGTGTATAAGTGTTCCCTTTTCTCTGCAACCTTGCCAGCATCTGTTATTTTTTGTTTTTAATAATAGCCATTCAGACTGGTGTGAAATGGTATCACGTTGTGGTTTTGATTTGCATTGCTCTAATGATTAGCAATGTTGAGCATGTTTTCATATGCTTGTTGGCTGCATCTATTTTGTCTTTTGAGAAGTATCTGTTCATGTCCTTCGCCCGTTTTTTAATGTTTTTTTTTGTTGTTGTTGTTTTGCTGTTAAGTTCCTTATAGATTCTGAATATTAGAACTTCGTCAGATGCATAGTTTGCAAATATTTTATCCCGTTCTGTAGGTTGTATGTTTATTCTGTTGATAATTTCTTTTGTTGTTCAGAAGCTCTTTAGTTTAATTAGGTCTCACTTGTCAAATTTTTTTTTTTTTTTATTGCTTTTGTTGTCTGCATCATGAAATCTTTGCCAGGGCCTATGTCCAAAATGGCACTTCCTAGATTTTCTTCTAGGTTTTTTGTGGTTTCAGGTGTTACATTTAAGTGTTTAATCCATCTCAAGTTGATTTTTATATATGTTGAAAGGAAGGAATCCAGGTTCAATCTTCTGCATGAGGCTAGCCAGTTATACCAGTACCATTTATTGAATAGGGAATCCTTTCCCCATTGCTTGTTTTTGTCAGCTTTGTTGAAGATCAGATGATTGTAGGTGTGTGGCTTTATTTCAGGGTTCTCTAATCTGTTCCATTGGTCTATGTGTCTATTTTTGTGCCAATACCATGCTATTTTGTTTGCTGTATCCTTGTAGTATAGTTTGAAGTCTGGTTGGGTGATGACTCCAGCTTTGTTCCTTTTGCTTAGAATCGCTTTGGCTAGTCAGGCTCTTTTTTCATTCCTTATACATTTTTTTTTTTTTTTTTCTGATTCTGTGAAAAATGTCACTGGTAGTTTGATAGGAATAGCATAGAATCTGTGAATTGTTTTGGGTACTATGACCATTTTAACAATATTGATTGTTCCTATCCATGAGCATGGAATGTTTTTCCATTTGTTTATGTCATGTCTGATTTATTTCAGCATTGTTTTATAATTCTTGTTGTAGAAATATTTCACCTTCCTGGTTAGCTGTATTCATAGGTATTTTATTCTTTTTGTGGCTATTGTGAATGGGATTACTTTCTTGATTTTTCTCTCAGCTTGGTGCATTGATTTTGTATCCTGAAACTTTGCTGAAGTTGTTTATCAGATCGAGGTGTCTTTGGGCAGAGACTATGGGGTTTCCAGGTATAGAATCATATGATCTGGGAAGAGAGATAGTATGACTTCCTTTCTTTCTTCCTATTTGGTTGCCTTTTATTTCTTTTTCTTGCCTGATGGCTCTGACTAGGACTTTCAGCACTATCTTGAATAGGCGTGGTGAGAGTGGGCATCCTTGTCTTGTTCTGTTTCTCAAGGGAAATGCTTTCAGCTTTTGCCCATTCAGTATGATGTTGGCTGTGGGTTTGTTATAGATGGCTCTTATTCTGAGGTATATCACTTTGATGTCTAGCTTGTTGAGGGTTTCTAACATGAAGGGATGTTGAATTTATTAGTATTGAAAGCCTTTATGGCATCTATTGAGATGATTATGTGCTTTTGTTTTAGTTCTATTTATGTAAAATCAGTACTTTTAATGGAAACACCTTATCCAAAAAAAAGTATGTTATAGAATTTTGAGACCCATAAATCAAACTTCAATGAGAAAAAAATACATATTATAGAGATTTTCTAAATATATAAATATATTTCATATAT
>NW_016815181.1:217065-217560 GCF_001698545.2 Rhinopithecus bieti
AATTTATATAATATATAAAAGTTTTAGATAATAAATATACATACTAATTTTATATTATACACATAAAGATTAACAAGGTAGATAGACCGCTAGCCAGACTAATAATAAAGAAAAGAGAAAAGAATCAAATAGACACAATAAAAATAAAAAAGGGTATATCACCACTGATCCCACAGACATACAAACTGCCATCAGAGAATACCATAAACACCTCTATGCAAACAAATTGGAAAATCTGGAAGAAATGGATAAATTCCTGGACACATAGACCCTCCCAAGACTAAACCAGGAAGAAGTCAAATCCCTAAATAGACCAATAACAAATTCTGAAATTGAGGCAGTAATTAATAGCCTACAAACCAAAAAAAGCCCAGGACCAGACAGATTCACAGCCAACTTGTACCAGAGGTACAAAGAAGAGCTGGTACCATTCCTTCTGAAACTATTCCAAGCAACAGAAAAAGAGACTCCTCCCTGACTCATTTTATGAGGCCA
>NW_016815182.1:0-894 GCF_001698545.2 Rhinopithecus bieti
AATGCAATGGAATGGAAAATGGAATGGAATGGAATGGAATGGAATGGAATGGAACGGAATATGGAATAAAATGGAATATCAAATAGAATGAAATGGAACGGAGAGGAACGGAATGGAAAGGAACGGAATATGGAATGGAAGGGAATGGAGTGGAATATGGGATGGAAAGGAATATGGAAAGGAATGGAATATGGAATGGATAGGAATATGGAAGGGAATTGAATGGAACGGAATGGAATGGAAAGGAATGGAATATAGAATGGAATGAAATAGAATGGAATTGAATGGAATGGGATATCAAAAAGAATGAAATGAACTGGAACGCAATGGAATGGAATGGAATATGGAATGGAAAGGATTATGGAATGGAATGGAATGGAATATGGAAAGGAATGGAATATGGAATGGGATGGAATAGGATGGAATGGAATGGAATGGAATGACATGGAAAGGAATATGGAATGGGATAGAATGGAATGGAATGGAATGAATTGGAATGGAATATGGAATGGAATGGAATATGGAATGGAATATGGAGTGCAATGGAATGAAACACAATATGGATTGGAATGAAATGGAATGGAATATGGAATGGAATGGAATGGAATATGGAATGCAATCTGGAATGAAATGGAATAGAATGAAAATGAAATGGCAAGGAATGGAATATGGAATGGATTGGAATGGAATATGGAGTGGAATAGAATATGCCATGGAATGGCATATGGAACGAGATGGAATGGAATTAAATGGAATGAAATGGAATATATAATGGAATGGAATATTGAATGGAATATAGAATGGAATGGAATATGGAATGCAATGGAATATGGAATGGAATGGAATGGAATGGAGTGGAATATGGAATGGAATGGAATGGAGTGGAATATGGAA
>NW_016815183.1:0-1866 GCF_001698545.2 Rhinopithecus bieti
GGAAGGAAGGGAGGGAGAGAGACAGAAACAGAGAGACAGAGAAAGAGACAGACAAACAGACAGAGAGGGAGAGAGAGAAAGAGAGAGAGAGGGAGGGAGGGAAGAGGGGAGAAAGAAAGAGAGGGAGAGAGAGAAAAGAGAGACAGAGAGAGGGAGGGAGAGAGAAACAGAGAGAGGGAAGGAGGAAAGAAGGGAGTAAGAGAGGGAGAGAGGGAGAAAGAGAAAAAGAGAGGCAGACAGGGAGGGAGGCAGAAAGAAAGATAGGGAGAGAGGAAGAGAGAAAGAAAGAGAGAGGGAGAGAGGAAGAGCGATGGAAAGAGAGAGAGGGAGAGAGGAAGAGCGATGGAAAGAGAAAGGGAGGGAGGAAAGAAACAGAGAGAAACAGGGAAAGAGAAAGACAGAGAAACAGAGAGAGGCAGAGAGAGAAAGACAGAGAGGGAGGGAGGGAAGAAGAGAGAAAGAGAGAAAGGAAGAGAGAGAGGGAGAGAGACGTGACACGCCTGGTGTGGGTGTCAGCCACATCCCACGTTATCTCTGGGTGAGGTTGTGTGTGTGCCTCTGTGCGTGTTCCAGCCGTTCACTCCTCCACCTCTGACTGCAAACGTGTGTGAGTATCTGTGTGTGTTTCTGGCGTCACCCACTCATCCTCATCCCCGTGTAGGGAGCTGTGCGTTGGGGTGTGTGGTTTTCTGTGTCAGTGACATCTTGGATTATTGGTTTGCGTAATAATTACATTAGCGACATCTGGAAGTTAGTGGCAGACAGGTGCTGGTGGATCCCTCTAGGCGAGCCCTGTGAGGTGAGGATCTGTCCATGACCTCCCATTCATTCCTTCACTCCTTCATTCATTCAGATGCCCACACAGCCCTACTCCACTCCAAGAGCCAAGGTGAGCTGCAAAGCACCAGTTCTTTCCCAGAGGGACTTGTAGGATCGTAACAAATAGACACCTTCCGGCCAGGAGAGATGGCTCACATCCGTCATCCCAGTACTTTGGGAGCGGGAGGCAGGTGCATCCCTTGAGGTCAGGAGTTCAAGACCAGCCTAGCCAACATGGTGAAACCCTGTCTCTACTAAAAATACAAAACTTAGCCAGGCGTGGTGGTGAGCACCTGTCATCCCAGCTACTCGGGAGGCTGAGGCGGGAGAATTGCTTGAACCCGGGAGGCGGAGGTTGCAGTGAGCCAAGATTTTAGTCTCTCCGCCCCACTCCTTCCGCGTGATGGCAAATCTGACTTCGGGGATGTTCACCGAGGCTTGGGTTTAATCACCCAGTGAGTTCCCCTTGTCCGCTGCCTAGACAGAGCCGATCTATCAAGACAGGAGAATTGCAATAGAGGAAATGTAATTCACGCAGAGCTGGCTGTCAAGGACATGGGAGTTTTAATCTGACACGATCTCAGCTCACGGCAACCTCCACCTCCTGGGTTCAAGCGATTCTCCTGCCTCAGCCTCCTGAGTAGCTGGGAGGACAGGCACCTGCCACCACGTCCAGCTAACTTTTGTATTTTCAGTAGACACGGGATTTCACCATGTTGGCCAGGTTTATACAAGATCCAATGAGCCAGTTTATCCATCTGGGTGGTGTCAGCGGATCTCCCAAGCACACAGTCTCCAAAATATCTCCAGCACTAATCCTAGGAGCAGTTTCGGGAGGGCCAGAATCTTGCAGGCTTCATCTACATGACTCTGAAACCATAATTTCTAATCTTGTGGGTAATTTTAGTCCTACAAAGGCAATCTACTCCCCAGGCAAGAAGGAGGTCAGCTTTGGGAAAGGGCTGTTATCTTTTGTTATCTTTTTTCTCTTTTCTTTTTCTTTTTTCTTTTTTTTTTTTTTTTTTTTTTTTTTTTTTTTTTTTTTTT
>NW_016815183.1:2455-13309 GCF_001698545.2 Rhinopithecus bieti
TTTTTTTTTTTTTTTTTTTTTTTTTTTTTTTTTTTTTTTTTGAGACAGGGTCTCACTCTGTCGCCCAGGCTGGAGTACAGCAGTGCGATCTCAGGTCACTGCAACCTCCGCCTCCTGGGTTCAAGCGATTCTCCTGCCTCAGCCTCCGGAGTAGCTGGGATTACAGGTGTGCGCCACCATGCCCGGCTAATTTTTGTATTTTTAGTAGAGATGGGGTTTTGCCATGTTGGCCAGGATGGTCTCAAACTCCTGACCTCAGGTGATCCACCCGCCTCAGCTTCTTAAAGCGCTGGGATGACAGGTGTGAGCCACCACGCATGGCCAGTCAAATGTCATGATTCTATGAGGACATTTTTTTTTAAGATGGATTTTGGGTCTTGTTGCCCAGGCTGGAGTGCAGTGGTGTGATCTCGGCTCACTGCAACCTCTGCCTCCCGGGTTCAAATGACTCTCCTGCCTCAGCCTCCTGAGTAGCTGGGATGACAGGTGTGCACCACCACACCCAGCTAATTTTTGTATTTTTAGTAGAGATGGAGTTTCGCCATGTTGACCAGACTGGTCTCGAACTCCTGACCTCAGGTGATCCACCTGCCTCGGCCTCCCACAGTGCTGGGATGACAGGCATGAGACACTGTGCCTGGCCAGTGAATGCTATGATTCTATGAGGAATATTTTTTGAAAGCTTCAGGACAAAAGCAGTGGGCAGCTGGTTTGGGGGCTGGGAAGGGGGAAGGGGCACGACTGAGGAGCATATTCCAAGTGAGGTGTTTACAAAACCGCGTCTTCCCAGTTGAAGAAACGCCAGGCGAATGGCAGCTTCGAGTTTGTGCAAATTAAGGCGTCAGTAACTTTTGCTTACACAATTTGTTGAATAAATAGGGTTGACTCTGTTGAATAAATGAGTCAACATAAGCTTTGAAAACAGTGTCTTAGGCATCCTGTTAGTGTCTATTTGCATAAGTGGTTGAGCTGTGAAAGGCAGTGGTGGCAGGCCACAAGTCTTAGGAAAAAAAATAAAATAAAACAAAACCAGAAGCAGCCAGGGAGCCCAGCTGCTTTCCAATCGTGCCCCCAAGGAGGCTCCAGAAAAATCTGTCCTTGGGTTCAATCCGTGAAGACACAAGCTTCCGAGAAGTTCGTGCACGGTTCATATGTACATTACGGATTGAGGGTCTAATCTGATTGTGTCTAACTGTAGATTTCTCCAGAAACAAGCAAGAGCACCCAGGTTTAGAGAATGCGGCTGAGCTCTTTGTTTTAGAGTCCAGAAAAGATGACACTTCCCCCAAATGTTGGAAATAAACATGGCCTGGCGCCGTGGCTCACGCCTGTCATCCCAGCACTGTGGGAGGCCGAGGCAGGTGGATCGCTTGAGGTCAGGAGTTTGAGACCAGCCTGGGCAACATGGCGAAACTCCATCTCTACTAAAAATACAAAAATTGGCCGAGTGTGGTGGTGGGAACCTGTAATCCCAGCTACTCTGGAGGCTGAGGCAGCAGAATGGCTTGAACCCGGGAGGCAGAGGTTGCAGTGAGCCAAGACTGCACTACTGCACTCCAGCCTGGGTGACAAAGAAAGAAATCTGTCTCAAAAAAAAAAAAAGAAAGAAAGAAAAGGGAAGGAAGGGAAGGAAGGAAGGAAGGAAGGAAGGAAGGAAGGAAGGAAGGAAGGAAGGAAGGAAGGAAAGAAAGGAAGAAAAGAAAAAGAAATGGGAACACCAAAGATTTTCCCGTGCAAAGTTTGTGTGTTTCCATTTATGTCTGCATTTGTTTTTAGAGATGGGGTCCTGCTACGTTACCCAGGCTGGAGTCCCATCGTAAGCTCACTACAGCCTCGACCTCCTGGGCTCGAAAGGATCCTCCTGCCTCAGCCTCCGGAGCAGCTGTGACTACAGGTGCCTGTATCACCACACCCGGCTATGTTTTTGATTTTTTTGTAGAGAGAGGGTCTTGCTATGTGGTCCAGGCTGGTCTCCAGCTGCTGAACTGAAATGATCCTCCCGTTTCGGCCTCTCCTGGGTAGCTGGGACTGCAGGCACACACCACCACAGACAGCTAAGCTTCTGGTTTTGTTTTTGAGACCGAGTTGCACTCTGTCACCCGGGCTCAAGCGGAGTGCCGTCATCCCCACTCACTGCAACTGCTGACCTGCCCCGGGAGCGAGGACCGAGGGGGATGATGGTGGCCTAGGAGGACCCTGGGAGACCCGGGGAGCTTTCTGTGGGTCCAGAAAACCAATGCCTATTTGGGTTTGTGTGTGCATGCATGCTAGTTTGTGTCTGTGTGTGTGTGCATGCATGCATGCGAGTGTGTGTATGTGTCCATGTGTGTATACATCGTGTCTGTGTGTATGTATATATACGTGCTACTGTGTGTGCGTGTGTATGTATACATCTCTGCGTGCCTGTATGCATACATCTCTGTGTGCGTGTATGTGTCTGTGTGTGCATGCGCACTAGTGTATGTGTGTGTTCATGCATGCCAACGTGTGTGTAAGTATGTGTCTTTGTGCATGTGTGTACGTATACATCTGTGTCTGTGCATGCATACTAGTGTGTGTAGTGTAATCGCACACACGTATGTGCATGTCAGTGTGTGTTCACATCTGTATGCACGTATGTATGCACCTGTGTGTGTGCATGCGTGCTACTGTATGTGCATACGCATGTGCGTTTGTGTATATGCATGCTAGTGTGTGTGTGTATGTAGGCATCTGTGTGTATATATGTTCGTGTATGTGCACACACGTGTGTGCATGAATGCTACTGTGTTTATGTATGTGTGTATGTAGGCGTCTGTGTGTGTATGCATCTATATCTGTACAAGCATGCTAGTATATGTGAACACACGTGCGTGTGCATGAATGTTAGTGTGTTTATGTATGTGTGTATGTAGGCGTCTGTGTGTGTATGCATCTGTGTGTGTGCAAGCATGCCAGTGTATGTCCACACAGGTATGTATGCTAGTGTGTGTTTATGTATGCATATGTGTGCATGTACATATGTATTCATCTTGTGCGTGCATGCTAGTGTGTGCATGTATGTATGCATCTGTGTGTGTATTCATGCTAGTGTGTGCATGTGCATGTATGTGTCCGTGTGCATGTGTGATTGTGTGTATGTGTGTGTGTGTGTATACAGGTGTCTCTGTGTGTATGCCTGCTAGTGTATGTGAACACACGTGTGTGCACGCTAGTGTGTGGGCATATGTGAGTGTGTGTGCATGCATGCTAGTGCGTGTGTGTATACATGCTAGTGTATGTGCGTGTACATGTGTGTTTGTGTGCATGCATGCCAATGTGTGCACCTGTGTATGTAGGCGTCTGCGTGCATATGCATGCTAACATATGTGAACACATGTATATGTATGCTAGTGTGTGCATGCATGCGAGTGTAAGTGAACACACGTGTGTGTGCCTGCTAGTGTGTGTGCATATGCGAGTATGTTTGTGTGCATGCATGCTAGTGTGTGCGTGTGTGTATGTAGGCGTCTGTGTGCATGCATGCTAGTGTATGTGTGTGCGTGTGTGCCATTTTGTCCGCCATAATAGAGAGTAGAGAGAAGCGGGGAGATTAGAAAACTCCAATTAAGCCTTTGAAAAGACCATCTGCCAAACGGTGACTGGGGTTCCGTGTAAACAAAACGCCTGTGCCGGTTACAAACACATGATCTTACCTATTGTATGGTGTTACAAATTAAAATTAGGTTAACCCACCTACACGGTACCTCTGCTGCATCTTCAATTTCTCATGGAGGCTGAGCATTGCTGGTGCATATTCACCCCGCCTGATGAGTCCTCATTATGTCTGTAGCAGCGGTATACACAGTGCACAGCATAATCAAAGCCTGGGGGTACGTATTAATTATCCTTTTGAATACTGATGAAATTTTAAAAAGATCTCCTTTAGGCTGCCATCATCAGCAGATGAAACAAAGGCGCGCACAGCTTGTGCGCAGAGGCTCACATGTGTTTTTACATCTGTTCGGGATATTTCAATTTGAAGCTCAACAAGCAGAGACTGCGATTAAAGAAGATGATGAAGGGAAAGGGGGGGGAGAGAAGGAAAAAAAAAAAAAGTCCTTCAATGACAAATAACAAACAGACCCCGCCCCCAGCTCATTGAGTACAGAACAAAATGAGTTTCCTTCTCCAAGAATGCACTGTGGCTTTATTTTGTCTCTCTCAGGAGGATGATTTAAAAGCAACAATCCACGCATATGCAACGGGAAGGGTGTGGTGATGGTAACTACACCTGTTACCTGCAAACACCACAGCTCTCCTGCACAAACCTGCAGCTGCATTCTGCCCTTCTCCCGGCAGCTTCTCTCCTGGGGTCCTGTTGGGGGTCCCGGAAGCTCAGAGAGAAGGAAGAAGAGAGCTGCCCCTTTCAGAAAGGTTCGGGCGCTGGTCTTTGTTTTCTTGCTTGTATTAGAATGGGGTGGTCTGGAGGGCAGCAGAAAGAGAAAAGACCCCATATGTACCAAGAGGCAGTGCGGGGAGTGGGGGGGTTCTTGGAAATTGACAAGCTGTTTCATGGAACTCCATTCCCTGGGGGGAGAGAGGGCCGTGATACAACCGCTTGCATTGAAGACAGGACTTGGGAGTTTGGGGTAGAGAAAGTCCATCCTGGGAACATCACACACACACCGCGGCCTGTTGTGAGGGAGCGGGAGCGGGGAGGGATCGCATTAGGAGATACATGTATTGTAAATGATGAGTTCATGGGTGCAGCACACCAACATGGCACATGTAGACATATGTGACAAACCTGTACGTTGTGCACCTGCACCCTAGAACTTAAAGGATAATAATAATTTAAAAAAAAAAAAAAAAAAACCCACACACACACACAAAAGAAAAGATCCTTCCTGTTTGCAGGTATGGCCTTAGATTTAAAACCAAAAAAAAAGTGTTGCCTGCTTACAAATGCCAATTTGTTTTTACTTCTGTGTTTAAAGGGATACAGAGGGTGTGATCAAAGCTGCATTCTCGAAAGAGGACTTTGAGCCTCTCCTCTGAACTGGCTGTGTAGAGGCATTTTTTATCCAGTTTGCTGAAAATTCAATGGGTGTGCCTTCATGAGGAAATTCACTGGGCACTACGGCTCCGTGCCCCCATGAACTTTTTTATTTGTTAGTGTGGGGTTTTTTTTGAGACAGAGTCTCGCTCTGTCACCCAGGCTGGAGTGCAGTGGCACCATCTCAGCTCACTGCAACCTCTGCCTCCCAGGTACAAGCAATTCTCCTGCCTCAGCCTCTTAAGTAGCTGGGGTGACAGGTGCCCACCACCACGCTTGGCTAATGTTCGTCCTTTTAGTAGAGACGGGATTTCACCATGTTGGCCAGGCTGGTCTCGAACTCCTGACCTCAGGTGATCCACCCACCTTGGCCTCCCAAAGTGCTGGGATGACAGGTGTGAGCCACCGTGCCTGGCCCTCGTTAACTTCTCCAGAGTTTCCTTCTATATACAACCTGTATGTCTAGGAGTGTATCATTTGTCTGTCACCCGTTCTTCCAATGAGAAGACGCCATAATGCTACTTTCTTTCTTTTCTTTTTTTTTTTTTTTTTGAGAGAGAGTCTCGCTCTGTTGCCCAGGCTGGAGTGCAGTGGCACCATCTCGGCTCACTGTAAGCTCCACCTCCCGGGTTCACACCATTCTCCTGCCTCAGCCTCCTGAGTAGCTGGATGACAGGTGCACACCACCATGCCTCGCTAATTTTTGTCCTTTTAGTAGAGACGGAGTTTCACCGTGTTAGCCAGGATGATCTCGATCTCCTGACCTTGTGATCCGCCCGCCTCGGCCTCCCAAAGTGCTGGGATTACAGGCATGAGCCACCGCGCCCGGCCATAATGTTATTTTCTAACCAGCACTGGCCACTGGTCAGGTGTAGTGGTTCACTCCTGTAATCCCAACACTTTGGGAGAGGGAGGCAGCTGAATTGTTTGAGCCCGGGAGACGGAGACCACACTGAACAATGGAGCGAAACCTCATCTCTATAAATAAAATAAAATAAAATAAAATAAAAACACAGAGCCGGGTGCGGTGGCTCACGCCTGTAAATTTCACCAATTTGGGAGGCTGAGACGGGAGGATCACTTGAGGTCAGGAGTTTGAGACCAGCCCGGCCAACATGGTGAAACCCCGTCTCTACTAAAAATACTAAAACTAGCCAGGCGTGGTGGCAGGTGCCTGTCATCTCAGCTACTCAGGAGAATGAGGCAGGAGAATCGCTTGAACTGGGAGGCGGAGGTTGCAGCGAGCTGAGATCGCGCCACTGTACTCCAGCCCGGGTGACAGAGTGAGACCCCGTCTCAAAAAGAAAACACAAAAGATTAGCCCAGTGTGTTGGTGCCTGTAGTCCCAGCTACATGGGAGGCTAAGGTGGGAGGAGCACCTGAGCCCAGGGAGGTCAAGGCTGCAGCGAGTTGTCTGAGCACCGCTACACTCCAGCCTGAGTGACAGAGTGAGACTCTCTCTCAAAACACCAAAGAACTGGCCGCTGTTTCCAGATAGACAGTCTTCTGCAAGGAGGCCAAGGAAGGCAGATCACGAAGTCAAGGGATCAAGACCAGCCTGGCCAACACAGTGAAACCCCGTCTCTACTAAAAATATAAAAAATTAGCTGAGCGAGGTGGCAGGTGCCTGTAGTCCCAGCTACTCGGGAGGCTGAGGCAGGAGAATGGCGTGAACCCGGGAGGCGGAGCTTGCAGTGAGCCGAGATCGCGTCACTGCACTCCAGCCTGGGCGACACAGCGAGACTCCGTCTCAAAAAAAAAAAAGGATCATTCAGCCCAGGGAAAGTGTCAACATACTCTTTGCCCTGTTCCTATCATAAGTCACATCGCATCCCCCCAAAAGGATCTGTGGAAATCCTGACCCACCCCCCTGCCCCACAGCTACCTCAGAATGTAACTTTCTCTGGAACTACGGTGTCTCCAGCTGTCATGAGTTATGATGAGGCTACAATGGACTGGGATGGGCTCTGATCTAATGACTGGTGCCTTTGTAGAAATTTTTTTAAATGTTGATACATAGCGGCACAGACCCATAGAAAGGCCACGTGGAGACGGAGGCAGAGACTGGAGTGATGCGGCCACAAGCCCAGGGATGCCTGGAGCCCCCAGGAGCTGGGAGAGGCAGGAAGGATCCTCCCCTAGAGCCTCCGGAGGGAAGCAAACACAACTGCAATGGTTTAGATGGTGAGCTCCAAATATGTCCATGTCCTAAGCCCCAGAACCTGGGAATGGGACATCATTTGGAAAAAGGATCTTTGCAGATGGATTAACGATCTGGAGATAAGATCATGCTGCAGTAGGATGTGCCTTAAACACAACGACAGGCGTCCTTGTACGAGACAGAAGAGGAGACACACAGACACACAGGAGAAGGCCACGTGGAGACGGAGGCAGACACTGGAGTGATGAGGCCACAAGCCCAGGAACACCTGGAGCCCCCGGGAGCTGGGAGAGGCAGGAAGGATCCTCCCGTAGAGCCTCTGGAGGGAACTGGATACACCTGCAGTGAATTAAACTATAGCCCCAGAAAGATCTGCCCATGTCCTAACGCCCAGACCTGGAATAAGGCCTTATTCAGCAATAGGGTCTTTGCAGATGCTATTAAGTGAAGGAGTGTGAGAGGAGATCCTCCTGAAGTAGGGGGGGTCTTAAATGCAATGGCAGGTGTCCTTCTAAGAGACAGAAGAGGAGACACAGACACAGAGGAGGAGGCCACGTGGAGAAGGAGGCAGAGACTGGAGTGATGCGGCCACAAGCCCAGGGGATGCCTGGAGCCCCAGGTGCTGGGAGAGGCAGGAAGGATCCTCCTCTAGAGGCTCCAGAAGGAACCAAGCCTGCCAACACCTTGATCTCAGGCTTCGGGTCTTCAGAGCTAGGAGAGGGTAAAATTATCCTGTGTTAAGACACACAGTTACGGCATATGGCAGTTTGTGTTGGTAACTGCCAGGAATGAATACAGTGTACCTGAACAGACTCCACGGGTGAGATGAGGGCTGTGAGTGAAGTCTAGGTGGCTCAGCCTGTGAATTTGCAGCGTGGTGAGAATAAGGAACAGAAAACGTCACCATAAATAGGGCACGGTGGCTCACGCCTGTCATCGCAGGACTTTGGGAGACCAAGGCAGGTGGATCACCTGAGGTCAGGAGTTCGAGACCAGCCCGGTCAACATGTTGAAACCCCGTCTCTACTAAAATGTGACTTAAATTTCTCCTGTGGGCTCCTGGTCGCTACCCATGAGACGCCACAGAAGCCACAGAACTGCCCGAGGAAGGGAGGCTGCCACATACAGCTATGACTTTTCATCAGCCAAGAATGTAAAGTGGAAAGAGTGAGCGTGAGCTTGGAGATTTGGGGAGTCTCTTGTGAAAGTCGAATCTGAAATTGCAGCGGAAGACGCTTCGGTCAGGGTCCCAGTCCTTTAAAATCCGGGGTATAAATTTGCTTTGCTTGGAGACTTGCTGGTTCTAAGCCATCACTTTGCAGACAAGCAGAATAAGAAGAGAGGAGCCTGGGGTTTCGGTGAGGAGGAAAAGATTCGTCATTAGCATAGAGGCTTTAAAGACCGTTCCTGATTATAAGGAGCGTGTCAGAGGTGTGTGAGTTCTAACCAGCTTATTAAATTTTTTACAACCCAGTCAGCGGCACAAAAATTAGAGAATAACATGAGGCTATATTGGATTCTTCTCTTGCATTTACACACTATTTTTTTTTTCTTTTTGAGAGACAGTTTCACTCTGTCACCCAGGCTGGAGTGCAGTCGCGCGATCTCAGCTCACTGCAAGCTCCGCCTCCTGGGTTCACGCCATTCTCCTGCCTCAGCCTCCTGTGTAGCTGGGATTACAGGCACCTGCCACTGCGCCCGGCTAATTTTTGTATTTTTAATAGAGACGGGATTTCGCCATGTTGGCCAGGCTGGTCTCGAACTCCTGACCTCAAGTGATCCACCTGCCTCAGCCTCCCAAAGTGCCGGGATGACAGGTGCGACCCCTGTGCCCAGCCTGAATTTACGCACATTTATTTATTTTTGCGTACACTCCTCAGTCGACATATTTCTCTTTGCTGTTTCATCGTACCCACAAACACAGCTTTATTTCATTTTCCAAGCATGCTACATACCATTTTTTTCCCTCCAATTATCGAGACTGTCCCATTAAATGGCAGCTGATTCCTGCTTTCCCCAGGTGACTGTTGGGCTCACCAGAGCTCGCACCAGGTCTGAGTTTGCTGACAGATGCGTTCCCACGTCTCGCAGTCAGTGAGTAAATGAACGGATGTGTCACCATGACGGACGGGCAGGCTTTTGAAAGACGGGAACACACTGTCTTCGGCCGTATCATTTGTCTGAAACCCTCCAAGGCGTTCTGTGGGGAAGGAGTCAGGAAGGAGTTGGGGTGAATCAATAGCACTTTGGGAGGCCGAGGCAGGTGGATCACCGAGAGTCAGGAGTTCGAGACCAGCCTGGCCAACAGGGTAAAACCCCATTTCCACTAAAAATACAAAAATTAGCCAGGTGCAATGGCGGGTGCCTGTCATACCAGCACTTTGGCAGGCCAAGGTGGGCAGATCACCTGAGGTCAGGAGTTCGAGGCCAGCCTGGCCAACAGGGTGAAACCCCGTCTCTACTAAAAATACGAAACATCAGCCGGGCGTGGTGGCACATGCCTGTCATCCCAGCAGGTTGGGAGCCCGAGGCAGGTGGATTAGGAGTTTGAGACCAGCCTGACCCACTTGGAGAAACCCCATCTCTATTAAAAAATGCAAAATTTCACGCATGGTGGTGGGTGCCTGTCATCCCAGGTACTCGGGAGGCTGAGGCAGGAGAATCGCTTGAACCTGGGAGGTGGAGGTCGCAGTCAGCTGAGATAGTGCCAGTGCACTGCAGCCTGGGTGATAGATCGAGACTCCATCTCAAAAAAAAGAGAGAGAGAGAATTTTGACAAAGTGACGGTCCATCCATGAAGAATAAAGGTGACCTTCCTCCAAAGTCCATTCCCTTGATGACTCAAAGACACAGAAGTCTGGCCATATTAGGATTTTACTGTCCATTCCTCCAGAGACTTAGTCCCACACTCTATGACTGCCAACCTCTCACCATACCCAGACTGTAAATATCAACCTCTCCCGTTTGAAAAAAAAAAAAAAACAAGCATTGAAACGGCCTGACGCGGTGGTTCGTGCCTGTCATCCTGGCACTTTGGGAGGCCGAGGCGGGCGGATCACTTGAGGCCGGGAGTTCAACACCAGCCTGGCCACCATGGTGAAACCCCGTCTCTACTAAAAATACAAAAACTAGCTGGGCGTGGTGGCAGGTGTCTGTAATCCCGGCTACTCGGGAGGCTGAGGCAGGAGAATCGCTTGAACCTGGGAGGCGGAGGTTGCAGTGAGCAGAGATCTCACCATTGCATTCCAGCCTGGGTGACAGAGCGAGACTCAAAAAAAAGAAAAAGAAAGAAAAGAAGCAGCATGGAAACTCACTGCGATTAAGGGACCGATTTTATCTTCCTCTACCACCTTGATTCTTGTTTAAATTTTGTCTTTTGCTGCCAGGCTGAAATTTCATGCCTGGGTTCAGCCTAAAGCAAACTTTAACAGCTGAGTTACAAACCCCTAAAAATAGCCTTCCGTAGTCAAAGTGCTGACACGTTGGATCTAGTCGGGAAGGAAGGTGGCAGAGTTCTAATTAAAAGGACACGCAGTGCTTTGTCTTTGACTAACCTAAATAGCGATCAGGTTAACTTACAGTTTCCCTGCATTAGAGAGGCTTACAGGACATAGAAAACTTATTTTTCTCTCCAAAATAATATAATAATAATAATAATAATAATAATAATAATAAT
>NW_016815183.1:14080-26860 GCF_001698545.2 Rhinopithecus bieti
GCTATTAGGTAATAAAATAAACATTTTCCCTCCTCTCTCTCTCTTTAAGCATCTCGGTGACTATTTTTTTTTTCTTTTCTGGGTCCAATCTTGCATTTATTTCTTCCGCGTGCGAGAATGAGGGCATCTGGTATGATTTTTCATTTTCATTTTTGCCTCATAACATTTTCTTCTCAGATTTCGTCGGAGGCCTGGATAAAAGTCCTCCTGCTTTATAATTTAGCTTTTATTACTTCCTTTACCATTTTTCCCACGTGGGCACTCGGACTTTCTTTCTTTCTCTCTTTCTTTCTTCTTCCTTCTTTCCTTCCTTCCTTTCTTTTTTTTTTTTTTTTTTTTTTTTCTACTTTGGTCCTGATTCTCTCCACAATCCTTATTTCCTGCTTGCTAAGACGTTTTTCTAACCCGGTTTTATAAAAAGTAAATAAATACTGTTTTGTTTATTTCTTTGCACCGGTAAATTTATCCATAGCGAGTTCTTGGCACATAGTTTTCTCCTGAAGATGAAGGCTGGGTGACCGGGAAGAAGAGATGTAGAAAGCTGAAGGACAGAGAGGTACATGGAAATGATTTGTCTTTACCTTCAAGGAAAAGGGAGGAGGAAGATAACAATTATAAATGAATAGGGTTGCTTTTGGAGACACAAAAGTTTTGTTCATAGTAAGTTATAATATGACCACTTACATGACGTTTCAACAATAATTTTTTTCTTTTTTTTCAGACAGAGTCTCGCTCTGTCACCCAGGCTGGAGTGCAGTGGCACGATCTCGGCTCACTGCAAGCTCCACCTCCTGGGTTCAAGGGATTCTCCTGCCTCAGCCTCCCAAGTAGCTGGGACTACAGGCACCCACCACGACGCCCAGCTAATTTTTATATTTTTAGTAGAGACGGGCTTTCACCATGTTGGCCAAGCTGGTCTCGAACTCCTGACCTCAGGTGATCCACCTGCCTCAGCCTCAAAGTGTCTCTCTCATCTACACTTTTATACCAGGGACATTGACTGGGTTTTTGGTGCGTTTTGACATTTTACAGTTTTTGTACATGGACTCTCAGAACTGCAGGAAATTCATGTGCTGAGGGGTTGGATCTTTGGATAGGGGAGAATAGTCTTGTTCTTTTAATTTCAGTATAAGAAATGTGGTCCTCTAGGTCTCCAAGCCTCACTGACAGACAGTGGGAGCATTTGGATACACAGGAACCGCCGGCCTCTGCAGTAGTGTGCGCTGGCTAACCAGAAGCTGGATCTGTGTTCCAGGGACGCCCTCTGCTGGGATAATCTACAGCTTCTCTTTCTTGCTTTCAGAATCTCTGTATCTTTTTTTTCTTTTTTGAGATGGAGTCTCGCTCTGTCGCCCAGGCTGGAGTGCAGTGGCCGGATCTCAGCTCACTGCAAGCTCCGCCTCCCGGGTTCCCGCCATTCTCCTGACTCAGCCTCCCGAGTAGCTGGGACTACAGGCGCCCGCCACCTCGCCCGGCTAGTTTTTTGTATTTTTAGTAGAGACGGGGTTTCACCATGTTGGTCGGGCTGGTCTCGAACTCCTGGCCTCATGATCTACCTGCCTCAGCCTCCCCAAGTGCTGAGATCGCAGGTATGAGCCACCATGGCCAGCCAACATGCTTTTCTTACTCAACATTATGTCTTAAAGATATTCCTAGGTCAGTAGATACAGATCTACCCCTACTTTACTGCTACTTAGTCATCCAGGGAAGGCTTCTAGATTTTATTGAGCTGTTTAAAAAATGTGTTTGACTCATTTCCAGGTTTTTGCTTTTATTTTTGGGGGTGGGACAGTCTCACTCTGTTACCCAGGCTGGAGTGCGGTGGTGCAATCTCGGCTCACTGCAACCTCTGCCTCCCGGGTTCAAGCAGTTTCTCCTGCCTCAGCCTTCTGTGTAGCTGGGATGACAGGCGCCCACCACCACACCTGACTAATTTTTGTATTTTTAGTAGAGACGGGATTTCACCATGTTGGCCAGGCTGATCTTGAACTCCTGACCTCAGGTGATCCATCTGCCTCAGCCTCCCAAAGTGCTGGGATAACAGGCGTGAGCCACCGCACCCAGCTAATTATTTGTACTTTTAGTAGAGACGGGGTTTCACCACATTGGTTAGGCTGGTCTCGAACTCCTGACCTCAGGTGATCTGCCCGCCTCGGCCTCCCAAACTGCTGGGATTACAGGGGCGAGCCAGTGTGCCCAGCAAGAGTCTCCATATCTTACAGGCTTTGGAAAAGATGGTTTCAAAGAATCCAGTAAGAGTTCTCTTCAGAGCTGATTCATGCTGAAATTTCACCTGCATTCAGGATGCGTTGAGAATAAAACAGGGGAAGTGTCAGGGGCTTGGGATGAAGGATGCCAGAAGCAGGAAGGTCTGCCTGCAGGGAGAACGTGTTGCTCAGAGATCACTCAAGCATGGCCAGCATCCCCCACCTTCCCAAGACACCCAACCCCTTACCCCGTCTTCCCAATCCTCATCAACAAACCAGTGGAGACGATTTCAGTTTCCTATTGCTGCTGCTGCGAGAACTGCTATGAACTCAGTATCTTAAACAACAGTCATGAGCCAGGCGCGGTGGCTCACGCCTGTCATCCCAGCACTTCGGGAGGCCGAGGCGGGTGGATCACTTGAGGTCAGGAGTTCAAGACCAGCCTGGCCAACAGAGCGAAACCCCGTCTCTACTAAAACTACAAAAATTAGCCATGTGTGGTGGTGAGCACCTGTAATCCCAGCTACTCGGGAGGCTGAGGCAGAAGAATCGCTTGAACCCGGGAAGGGGAGTTTGCAGTGAGCCGAGATCATGCTGTTGCACTCCAGCCTGGGCAACAGAGCGAGACTCTGTCTCAAAAAAAAAAAAAAATTAGGGGTTTGGGAAGAGGTTGTGCATGGACCTGTTTATTATCTATCTATCTATCTATCTATCTATCTATCTATCTATCTATCATCAATCATCTATCTATCATCTCTCTGTCTTGTCTACCATCTATCAATATCTATCTACAGGTATCTATCCATTTATCTATCCATCATCTCCCTATCTGTCCCAGTCTATCTATCTATCCATCTCTATCTATCTCTATATCTATCTATCCATCTATCCATGTGTCATGTCTCTGTCTCTGTCTATCATCCGTCTATCTACCTACCGGCCTATCTATCCACTTAAATAAATTTGACCGACTCTGCATCGAGCCCAGCTTCCTCTTGGTTCATCACTCCTGTCGTAGTTAGAGTGAGGCTCCGGCAGCTTTCTGGCTTTCCAAATGTTCCATCAACTTCGCGAGAGGCTGGAACCTCCAGGACTTGAGCCGTTTCACGTGTGCACACACGTGTACAAGTCTCTGTGTCAACCAAGATGTTTACGCTTGATGGAAGCAGCTCTGTGCCAGGCACAGCAGCCGACACAACCCAAAGGGGACCTACGCTCCCCTCCAGAACCAAGCAGGGTCTTTTTGAGGATGGCCCAGGCATCCCCAAATCACCCTGGAATTTAAACAGTATAAACCAAGCAAGTGGATGAGGCCGGGCACGGTGGCTCACGCCTGTCATCCCAGCACTTTGGGAGGCTGAAGCCGGTGGATCACCTGAGGTCAGGAGTTCGAGACCAGCCTGGCCAACATGGTGAAACCCCGTCTCTAATGAAAATACAAAAAGTTAGCCAAGAGTGGGTGGCGGGCACCTGTAATCCCAGCTACTCGGGAGGCTGAGGTTGCAGAATTGCTTGAATCCGGGAGGTGGAGGTTGCGGTGAGCCGAGATCACACCACTGCACTGCAGCCTGGTGACAGAGCAAGACTCCATCTCAAAAAAAAAAAAAAAAGCAAGTGAAGATGATTCTGGGGACAGCAGGGTTGTGACGCTTTCCTCCGCCCAGCCTCTGTAGCAAAAGAGAAACAGTTGAGTTGCAAGAAGTTGCACCAGAATGCCAGCCCTGAAACCCAACGGCAATGATTCCTGCCCGGGTGGGAAACTGTGTTTCTCAGCAACGTGGGGTTAGCCCTGAATGACAGGAGCCAGCGGAAAGAAAAGTCTTTGCTCTGATTTTGATCACGTTTATGAGCTTTTGTCGATTTAATGTTCTAGGTTGGAGGTTGTGGGGAGTAGGTTGTGGTTTAATTTCCTTTCCTTTTGTGCATTTGTAATTAAAAATCCATAGTGAGCCAAAGGACAGAGGAAAGAAATCGAATACAGTCAGGGGAAGGCGAGCTGCTTTTTTTGGACTGTTTTTGTTTTCGATTTTTCTTTTCTGGGATGTATCAACTTAAGTGATACGACCACTTAACAAATAGCCAAAGAGACCCCATCTTCTCTGCAAATGCAGGGGGCCCTCCAGCCTCCACACACACACATGGTCAGCACACGCCGGAGACAATTGGAAACAGAGCTCTACACTTTGGAGCCTCGTCTCTCTCTCTGATGTATGACCTCCATGTATTTAAAATTTTAACCAATGGAGAAAACACACACACACACACACACACGAGTTCTGATCTCAAATTACATATCATATGTGAGCCTTCACGTTTTAAAAGATGATAAAAATGTCAGTAATATCATACATGCCAGACACTCCAAAGATTCCCCACCCTCTAACTAGTCTACAAGGCTCAGGTTCTCTGAAAACAATGGCATGCAGAAACCAGGCTGCTGTGGAAAAGGCCAGTTCTCAAGATGGCAGCACACACAGAGGCCTTTGTTGAAAGGAGCATGAAAGACAGGCTTGGCCAAGGTCTCCGGAGACCTTCTCACAGGCCGTGATGGACACACACACCCGAAACTGCTGTGATGACTTTGCGTTCATCGTGAGTGCATTGTGGTTACATTTATTTAAATCTTTGGGAAGTGGATAGATAGGGAGATAGGCAGGTAGGTAGATAGAGGATAGGCAGAGAGAGAGAGAGAGATGACTGATACATAGATGGATAGATAGATAGACACATAGATACATAGATAGATACAGAGATGATAGACAGAGACAGACAGGGACGTGATTGATAGATAGATAGATAGATAGATAGATAGATAGATAGATAGATAGATGGATGATAGATAGATGACAGAGACAGAATCAATAGATAGATGATAGATAGATAGACAAATGGAGATAGATGATAGATAGATAATAGATAGAGATGATAGATAGATGGTAGATAGATATATAGATAGATATAGATAGATGATAGATGATAGAGAGGTGATCAGTAGATAGATGGATAGATAGACAGAGATGCATTGATAGATAATAGATAGATAGATGATAGATAGATAGATAGATAGATAGATAGATAGATAGATAGATAATAGAAACAGAGAGAGGTAACCAATAGATGATATATAGATAGATAGATAGATAGATAGATAGATAGATAGATAGATAGATAGATATAGATATATAGACAGATGATAGATACAGAGATAGATACATAGATGTTAGGGACAGAGAGGAAAATGATAGATAGATAGATGACAGATAGAGATGATAGATGGTAGATAGATATGTAGATAGACAGATATAGATAGATGATAGAGAGGTGATCAATAGATGGATAGACAGATAGATAATAGATACACAAATAGAGAGAGAGATAGAGAGATGGATACATAAATGATAGATAGATGGTAGATATAGATTGATAAATAAATGATAAATGATTAGGTACATAGATATGGATAGACAGATGGAGAGATGACAGATAGCTGACAGGTGGCTAGGTATATGATAGATACAGATGATAGAGACCGAAGTATAGATATATATGTATGCATATATACACATTATGATATGTACATACTATATATACTATAAATTGTTTCATATACATTATAAAGCTTCATATATGTGCATATATGTTTAGCATCTATATATACATGTATACTAATCATATACTAAACAACTGAATATATAAACTTTAGTATGTTTAGTGTATATATATATATACTAATTATATATGAAACATACTGAATACATTTTTAGCATATGGACCCATATACATATATACTAAAGTATACATATATGCTACAGTTTATCATGTGTATATAATATATATGTTTAGTATCTATGTATAGAGATACTAATATTGTGTATATATACATATATACATATATATAAAGTACCATATATATGTATGTATACACACTATGTTTTACAATGCATTTATACTAAAATTAATAAGTATATCTGCATATACATATAATGCACATATAAATAAAATACAGGTATAATGTCTATGATATAACAATTAAAATACATTAAAATTTATTTTATAACAGTTTTTGGCCGGGCACGATGGCTCAAGCCTGTCATCCCAGCACTTTGGGAGGCCGAGACGGGCGGATCACGAAGTCAGGAGATCGAGACCATCCTGGCTAACACGGCGAAACTCTGTCTCTACTAAAAAATACAAAAAATTATCCGGGCGTGGTGGTGCCTGTAGTCCCAGCTACTCGGGAGGCTGAGGCAGGAGAATGGCATAAACCCTGGAGGCGGAGCTTGCAGTGAGCCGAGATCACACCACTGTACTCCAGTCTGGGCCACAGAGCGAGATTCCATCTCAAAAAATATATATATATATTTTATGACAGTTTTTAATTTACAGAAACATTGCCAGGTAATACAGAGAGACTTTTCATATACTCCACACCCTGCCTCACCTGTTCTTAGCATCTTTGATCTGTAGGGTACAACAGTCACAACGGATGAACCGATATTGATGCGTTATTATTGTGCTGTTGTCATGAAAAGGACAGTTCAGGCTGAGAGCTCCAGTGGTGGTCTCCAGCATAGGCTACACACCTAGAACTTCACAGAGCTAGAAGTAGAGGGTAGTACTGGGGAGGGCGTGACAAGCATCCAATTCCATTAGTCTATCTGTGAGGAATGCTACCTTATAGGTACAGGTGCAGGTGCAGGTGCAGGTACAGGTATAGGTGAAAGTGCAGGTACGGGTGCAGGTGCATGTGCAGGTACAGGTTCAGGTACAGCTGCAGATGCAGGTGCGGGTACAGGTGCAGGTGCAAGTACAGGTACAGGTGCAGGTACAGGTGAAAGTGCAGGTGCAGTTGCAGTTGCAGGTTCAGGTACAAGTGCAGGTGCAGGTACAGGTACAGTACAGGTACAGGTGCAGGTGCAGGTACAGGTTCAGGTACAGGTGCAGCTGCAGGCACAGGTGCAGGTGCAGGTGCAGGTACAGGTACAGGTGCAGGTTCAGGTGCAGGTGCAGATTCAGGTGCAGGCACAGGTGCAGGTGCAGGTGCAGGTACAAGTATAGGTGCAGGTATAGGTGCAGGTACAGGTGCAGGTACAGGTGCAAGTGTAGGTGCAGGTACACGTACAGGTGCAGGTGCAGGCACATGTGCAGGTGCAGGTACAGGTGCAGGTGCAGGTATAGGTATAGGTGCAGGTGCAGGTGTAGGTGCAGGCACAGGTGCAGGTGCAGGTACAGGTGTAGGTACAGGTGCAGGTGCAGGTACAGGTACAGGTACAGGTTCAGGTGCAGGTTCAGGTGCAGGTGCAGATTCAGGTGCAGGTACAGGTGCAGGTGCAGGTGCAGGTACAGGTATAGGTTCAGTTATAGGCGAAAGTGTAGGTATAGGTGCAGGTGTAGGTGCAGGTACAGGTATAGGTGCAGGTCCAGGTACAGGTGCAGGTATAGGTGAAAGTGCAGGTACAGGTAAAGGTGCAGGTGCAGGTACAGGTACAGGTACTGGTGCAGGTGTAGGTGCAGGTGCAGGTGCAGGTTCAAGTTCAAGTACAGGAGCAGGTACAGGTAGAGGTGCAAGTACAGGTACAGGTACAGGTGCAGGTACAGGTATAGGTGAAAGTGCAGGTACAGGTGCAGGTGCAGGTTCAGTTTCAAGTACAGGAGCAGGTACAGGTAGAGGTGCAAGTACAGGTACAGGTACAGGTTCAGGTACAGGTGCAGGTGCAGGTACATGTTACCTTATATGGCAACACGGAGTTTCTAGATGTGATTAAAGTAAAGATCGTGAGTTTGGGAGAATATTCAGGTGCAGCTGCAGGCGCAGGTTCGGGTGCAGGAACAGGTTCAGGATCAAATACAGGTGTGGGTATAGGTACAGGTGCATTTGCAGGTACAGGCGTAGGCACAGGAGCATGTGCAGACTCAGGTGCAGGGTCAGGTGTAGGCTCAGACACAGACACAGGTACAGATACAAGTGCAGACACAGGTACAGGTAGAGATGCAGGTGCAGGTAAAGATAAAGGAAGGGGTGTCGACACAGGTACAGGCATAAGTAAAAGTACAGCCACAGGCAGGTGGAGGTGCAGATGTCAGTGCAGGGACAGGGACAGGTGCAGGGAAACATACTTCCCCACAGGTTGTCTGCAAGGACCAGTTCATTGGGAAGAAAATGACACGAAAGGAGGATTCAGGCAGACGTGGGGAAAAAACTGCAAATACCTCCCCCAACTCAGGGGAAAGGATTCATCTCAGCTGGCTGCAACCTCCGCCTCCCGGGTTCAAGCGATTCTCCTGCCCCAGCCTCCCGAGGAGCTGAGATTACAGACACGTGCCACCACGCCTGGCTAATTTTTGTATTTTTAGTAGAGACAGGGTTTCACCATGTTGGCCAGGATGGTCTCGAACTCCTGACCACAGGTGATCCATCTACCTCGGCCTCCCCAAGTGCTGGGATGACAGGCGTGAGCCACCGTGCCTGGCCTAATATCACTTTCACTCAACATTATCCCTTGACTTGAGGATGTCCAGGGCTGGCACAAACTTCTCTCCATCCTAGTCAGCTTCCGTCATCCCCATTCACAAAGCTACCCTTGGTTTCCCTCTCTTTTCCCTCACCGTGAAATACCAAGTTAGGAAAACCCCGTTGGAAAATCTCAGGTAACAATCTGGGACGTCAGATTTTACATCTGAAACGCGGTAAACCATCGAGACAGCTACGGTGCTTTTTCTATGCGTGATAATTTACTTTTCTACCCTCTCCCTTGTTCCCTGGCAGTTGGGTTTGTTATTGGTGTCAGACGGAGGGCTTTTTATTAGTTTCATATTTTCATCAGGCCACACTTCATTATTCACTTGTTGTTTTCTTTTCTGCTCCCCGTTTGAAAATAAAGAGATTTGCCAAATTTGCTTAAAAGTTGGTAGCTAAGGCTGGGCATGGTGGCTCACATCTATAAACCCAGCACTTTGGGAGGCTGAGGTGGGTAGATCACCTGAGGTCAGGAGTTCAAGACCAGCCTGGCCCACATGGTGAAATCCCATCTCTACTAAAAATACAAAAATTAGTCGGGCGTGGTGGCGCCCACCTGTAATCCCAGCTACTCTAGAAGCTGAGGCAGGAGAATCGCTTGGACTCAGGAGGCGGAAGTTGCAGTGAGCCGAGATCGTGCTACTGCACTCCAGCCTGGGTGACAAGAGCAAAAATTCTGTCTCAAAAAAAAAAAAAAAAGAGAGAGAGAGAGAGAGAGGGAGCAAGCAAAGATCAGTCCAGATTTTTATTTTTTGCTTTAAATGGATGGCAGCAAAATGTTGTTATTGTTAGTTTTTTGTTTGACGTTGGTGAGTCTTTTGGAGTTTTTCTGTTTGTTATTTTAGCTGAAGATTGATCAGTAGTTGAGTCTGCTGCGGGTGCCATAAGAAAGTCCCACAGATTGTGTGGCTTAAATAAAAGCCATTGACTCTCTCACAGTCTTAGAGGCTGGAGGTCTGAGATCCAGGTGTGGGTGGGGCTGGTCCCTCCTGCGGCCTCTCTCCTGGGCTTGGAGACGCCGTCTTCTCCCTGTGTCCTCACAGGGTCATCCCTCTGTGTGTCTCTGTGTCCTCATCTCCTCCTCTTATGAGATATCTTAGTCCATCTCAGGCTGCTGTCACAGAATACCATAGACTGAGTGGCTTACAAACAACAGACGTTGATTCTCCCACAGTCCTGGAGGCTGGACGTCTGAGATCCAGGTATGGGCAGGGCTGGTTCCTCCTGAGGCCTCTCTCCTGGGCTTGGAGACACCATCTTCTCTCTGTGTCCTCACAGGCTCGTCCCTCTGTGTGTGCCTGCATCCTCATCTTCCTTTTTCATAAGGACACCTGCCTTATTGAATCAGGGACTACACTAATGAGATCATTTTACCTGAGTCACCTCTTTAAAGACCCTGTCTCCAAATACATTCACATTCCGAAGTCCTGGGGGTTAGGGCTTCAACAGAAGAATTTTTGTTTGTTTGTTTGTTTTTGTTTTGAGACGGAGTCTCGCTCTGCCGCCCAGGCTGGAGTGCTGTGGCCGGATCTCAGCTCACTGCAAGCTCCGCCTCTCGGGTTCACGCCATTCTCCTGCCTCAGCCTCCCAAGTAGCTGAGACTACAGACACCCGCCACCACGCCCGGCTAGTTTTTTGTACTTTTTTTTTAATAGACACGGGGTTTCACCGTGTTACCAGGATGGTCTCAATCTCCTGACCTCATGATCCGCCCACCTCGGCCTCCCAAAGCACTGGGATGACAGGCGTGAGCCACCGCGCCCGGCCCCATATCACCAGATAGAATGTTCTAGAATGTTTTCCGCAAAGGTGCAGTCACAAAACTCACTTCTTCTCCCTGAGCCACCCCCCGCCCTCCTTTTAACCAGGACACTGTCCACTGCCTGGCTGGCTTTGATGCCTGCATACTTTTTCTCGTTTCCATCCACATACCGGTTTTCTCACACGCTCTGTCATTTTCTTACTTATTTCAGAGTTGCTTCTGTGTCCGAGGAAGGGCTGAGTTTCACCAGGACCGGAGTCTTGGCGTTGTCCTCTGCAAACAGTGCCTGACACGTGCATTTAGGGGATGAAGGAGACAAACTTCAAAGACTCTGGGGTCCTACCTTTGAAGCTCTCGGAAGGCGCTTTGGGGACCCTCATCTCTTCGGCACGGGGAGCGTTCAACCTCCTGTCAGCCTCACGCTATCAACATTCCTTGCCCGACTGTCTTTTGTTTGTGTGGAGGGTGATTTACGGGTCCGTGCTGTTCCCCTGCCTCTTTCAACCTCTATTAAATTGCTTTCACTTCTAATGGGAGACAGAACTTTTCCTGCTTCATGGAGCCTTTTGGGGGGGCTCTTGGAGGCCTCTGCTTGCAGACCTGAGACCTGATGAGGTGCTAATAAAATGCAGCATAGGATGTGGAACCCACCGGCATTTCTGTCTCACGTCTGTGTAATAATATATGGCTCTAATCTGACCAGGTTTTCATGAAGGGCTTTGGAGGAATGCGTCTCAGCACCCTGATCACTCTGCAGCTACCTCCACTCTGGAGCCAGGGCCTGTGACTCCTTCCTGAATATCATCCGTGGATCCACGGCCGGCCCGCCTAGCTCAGAAAAGGAAGGCTGCCTCGGCTGCTTGTTTCTGAAAGCGCGATCATCTCCCCGGTGCTTCCTTGGGCTTCTTTTTTTCTTTGGTTTTGTGACACACACATTCACTCTTGTCCCCCAGGCTGGAGGGCAGTGGTGCGATCTCGGCTCACTGCAACCTCCGCCTCCCGGGTTCAAGCGATTCTCCTGCCTCAGCCTCCTGAGTAGCTGGGATGACAGGCACCTGCCACCACGCCTGGCTAATTCTGTAATTTTGAGACGGGGTTTCACCGTGTTGGCCAGGCTGGTCTCCAACTCCTGACCTCAGGTGATCTGTCCACCTCGGGCTCCCAAAGTCTTGGGATGACAGGCGTGAGCCACCGTACCAGCCTTTTTTTGTTGTTGCTGTTGTTTTGTTTTGTGTTTTGGTTTTGGCTGTGTTTGAGACAGAGTCTTGCTCTGTCCCCCAGGCTGCAGTGCAGTGGCACGATCTCAGCTCACTGCAACCTCTAGCTCCTGGGTTTAAGCGAGTCTCCTGCCTCAGCCTCCCGAGTAGCGGAGACGACAGGCACCCACCACCACATCCAGGTAGTTTTGTATTTTTAGTAGAGATGGGGTTTCAGCATGTTGGCCGGGCTGGTCTCCAACTCCTGACCTCAGGTGATCCACCCGCCTTGGTCTCTTAAAGTGCTGGGATGACAGGCGTGAGCCACCGCGCTCAGACAGGTGTGCCTTCTTTTTTGCACAGATTGCAACGGCAGAATACCTACCCAAGCTTCCTGGCAGACACAGGTCTCATTTCTCTACACACAGAGGGTCGTGGGGAGGCTACCATTCACCGTAAAATCTGCTTTGTCCAGATTATCTCAGAAATCAAAACAGAGGGGTAATTTCGTTAAAAATCTGAACGCCCGGCTCCAGATGCACCTTGCCCACCCTCAGGGGCTAATTTGGGATTTCCTTGTCATGGCAGAAAGTCGCAACGTCATTCAGAATATGGTCTCCGTGGAAAATGACTTTAATTCCCAAAGCCCGTTAAACCATCTGTGTGTTCGACATCAGGCCGCAAAACACTAAAACATCATCTTTTAAGAAATCGCCGGCCGGGTGCAGTGCCTCACAGCTGTCATTCCAGCACTTTGGGAGGCCGAGGCGGGCAGATCATAAGATCAGGAGTTCGAGACCAGCCTGGCCAATATGGCGAAACCCCATCTCTAAAAATACAAAAAATAAAATAAAATAAAATTAGCCGGGCGTGGTGGTGGGCGCCTGGAATCCCAGCTACTCGGGAGGATGAGGCGGGAGAATCGCTTGAACCCGGGAGGCGGAGCAAAAGATTATGACTTGTTCAAGCCTCAGGTGATGGTGAGTTAGCAATCAAGTATCTGTACATTGTTTTTTATTTTTTTATTTTTTTATTTTTTTATTTTTTTTATTTATTTTTTATTTTTATTTTTATTTATTTTTTTTTTTTTTTGTAAGG
>NW_016815183.1:28019-37850 GCF_001698545.2 Rhinopithecus bieti
TGATTTTCTAATATTTATCCACTAATACAGAGGAGTGTAAATGCACATACGGAATTAAAGACACAAAGCTATGTTTTTTGTTTTGTTTTGTTTTGTTTTTGTTTTTTTTTTTGAGACGGAGTCTCGCTCTGTCGCCCAGGCTGGAGTGCAGTGGCCGGATCTCAGCTCACTGCAAGCTCCGCCTCCCGGGTTTACGCCATTCTCCTGCCTCAGCCTCCTGAGTAGCTGGGACTACAGGCGCCGCCACCTCGCCCAGCTCGTTTTTTGTATTTTTTAGTAGAGACGGGGTTTCACCGTGTTCGCCAGGATGGTCTCGATCTCCTGACCTCGTGATCCGCCCACCTCGCCTCCCAAAGTGCTGGGATGACAGGCTTGAGCCACCGCGCCCGGCCACAAACGGTCATCTTCTGCCTTCTCGCAATCACGGACACTGTCTCCAAACTGAGCAAACAGGTCTCAGGGATCAACGGGAAGGAAATCCAGCCTCCTGAGGGTGTTCCTTTCTGTTCCCGGATCTGGAATATTCCCGGAGATCCCCCCACTGGAGGCCAAAAGCCCAGGCCGGTCCTGCAGAGGAGGCAGGTGTGGAAAGTGGCCACCTGAGGACAATGATGAGGTTGCTTTTTTTTTCATTTGGAAAGTCTGTGGGAGTGTCCCTGAGTTGAAGTCGGGAAGGAACGTTTGAAAACACATTCTTCCGGCCGGGCGCGGTGGCTTACGCCCGTCATCCCAGCACTTTGGGAGGCCGAGACGGGCAGATCACCTGAGGTCGGGAGTTCAAGACCAGCCTGGCCAACATGTGTGGAACCCCCGTCTCTACTAAAAATACAAAAAAATTAGCTGGGCGTGGTGGCGGGCACCTGTACTCCCAGCTACTCAGGAGGCTGAGGTAGGAGAATCACTTGAACCCAGGAGGCGGAGGTTGCAGTGAGCCGAGATCGTGCCACTACACTCCAGCCTGGGCGACAGAGCGAGACTCTGTCTCAAAAGAAAGAAAAAAAAAAAGAAAACTATGAGGTCTTTTTAGAAAATTGCATCATTGGCCGGGCGCGGTGGCTCCCGTCTGTCATCCCAGCACTTTGGGAGGCCAAGGCGGGTGGATCACCTGAGGTCAGGAGTTGGAGATCAGCCTGGCCAATATGGTGAAACCCCATGTCTACTAAAAATACAAAAATTAGCCGGGTGTGGTGACGGGCGCTTGTCATCCCAGCTACTCAGGAGACTGAGGCAGAAGAATTTTGAACCCGGAAGGCGGAGGTTGCAGTGAGCCGAGATCGTGCCACTGCACTCCAGCCTGGGCGACAGAGCCAGACTGTGTCTCAAACACACACACACACACACATATCACCACAGACTCACCAAATAAACTGTGTGACAGAGTTTGTGATTCGTAAACTGCTCGAAGGCAGAGCGTATAGGGCTTGCTGGATGGATAATTGTTGAGCGCGTGTGTTTGTGTGTGTATGTGAGAGACGCGGTCTCACTGTCTTACCCAGGCTGGAGTCCAGTGGTGCAATGATGGCTTCAATTCAACCACGACCCTGCAGACGCAGTGGATTCTCCTACCTCCACCTTCCGAGTAGCTGGGACTATTTGCCACGTTCCACCACCCCTGGGCGACAGAGTGAGACTCTGTCTCAAAAACACACCCACACACACACATCATTTCCAGGGCACTGGGGAAGACGCCAGTTACATAGACAAACAGGTGTGCAGGGGATTTTTATGAAAGCCACAGGAATTTTCTCAATTTTGAAGTATCGTAAACATATGCATCTCACAGGAAATGAGTCCTCGGAGGCTGTTTGAGTCCGGGGCAGCGCAGATAATTAGGTTAGTCAAGTAATTGAAATACAATATCACAGGATAGCTTGGCTGTGTCCTTCCCATCTGTATACCTGCTTGAGAGATTCTTTATAGCCTTGTGGTGTCCTGGTCATAAAAGATTTGTAATTGAAAAGTGTATCGACACCGTTCACGGATGACATCAGCATTGCAAATTCTTCTGAGCGAATGAGAAGGGAAGGGATTGTATAAAATTATTAACAAATTACGCCAGGCGCCGTGGCTCGCACCTGTCATCCCAGCCCTCTGGGAGGCCGAGACGGGCGGATCACTTGAGATCAGGAGTTCGAGCCCAGCCTGGCCAACATGGTGAAACCCCGTCTCTACTAAACGTAGAAAAATTTACCAGGCGTGGTGGTGGGCACCTGTCATCCCAGCTACTCAGGAGGCTGAGGCAGGAGAATCGCTTGAACCCAGGAGGTGGAGGTTGCAGTGAGCTGAGATTGCGCCACTGCACTCCAGCCTGGGCAACAGAGAGAGACTCCATCTCAAAAAAAAAAAAAAAAAAATTATCCAAGAGAAGAGATGCATGGAGCAGAGTGTATGAGCTTCTCGTTATCTCTTCCCAGTGGAACCGTGGGTAGAAGATTATTACCGACTAGATAACTTCATCCAGGTCTGGAATTCCAGGCTCTTTACTGGGGGATGGTCTCTGAGACAACTCGAACCTCCTGCATGGCTGACTTCTGTATCCAGCCCTTCCAGACGTGAAAGTAAATCCATGTTCCCCCAAACCCTGGCATAGGTCCCAGAGCACCTTAAATACCCCAGTATGGCCCAGACCACCCAGCACGGCCCGAGGCACCCAGGCAAACACGGACATTTTTCCTGGAGCCCTTGGAATGTTGTGCCTGATAAGAGTATCCTTCTGGCAGGGTTTGGTGGCTCACGCCTGTCATCCCAGCACTTTGGGAGGCTGAGGCAGGTGGATCACCTGAGGTTGGGAGTTCGAGACCAGCCTGGCCAACATGGAGAAATCCTCTCTCTACTAAAAATACAAGAATTAGCCGGGTGTGGTGGCGGGTGCCTGTCATCCCAGCTACTCGGGAGGCTGAGGCAGGAGAATTGCTTGAACCTGGGAGGCGGAGATTGTGGAGAGCCGAGATCACACCACTGCACTCCAGCCTGGGTGACAAGAGCAAAACTCCGTCTCAAAAAAAAAAAAAAAGAGTTTCCTTCTGGTAGGGTTTGCTGGCTCATGCCTGTAATCCCAGCACTTTGGGAGACGAAAGTGGGAGGATGACTGGAGTTCAGGAATCTGAGACCACACTGAGCCCGCTTTATTTTTTGTTGTTGTGGAGACAGCATCTCGCTCTGTCTCCCAGGCTGGAGAGCACTGCTGAAATCACGGCTCACTGCAGCCTCGAACTCCTAGGCTCAAGCAATCCTCCCACCCAAGCCTCCAAATAGCTGGGACCACTTACGTGAGTCACCACACCTGGCTAGTCAGGATGTGGACATCTTTGGGGCCACTATTCTTTCTACCACATGGGATTAGGACGTGGACATCTTTGGGGCCATTATTCTGTCTCCACATGGGACGAAGACGTGGACATCTTTGGGGCCATTATTCTGTCTCCCACATGGGACGAAGACGTGGACATCTTTGGGGCCATTATTCTGTCTCCCACATGGGGACGAAGACGTGGATATCTCTGGGACCATTATTCTCTGTCCACATGGGATGAAGACGTGGACATCTTTGGGGCCATTATTCTGTCTCCACATGGGACGAAGACGTGGACATCTTTGGGGCCATTATTCTGTCTCCCACATGGGGATTAGGATGTGGACATCTTTGGGGCCATTATTCTGTCTCCACATGGGACGAAGACGTGGACATCTTTGGGGCCATTATTCTGTCTCCCACGTGGGATTAGGATGTGGACATCTTTGGGGCCATTATTCTGTCTCCCACATGGGACGAAGACGTGGACATCTTTGGGGCCATTATTCTGTCTCCCACATGGGATTAGGATGTGGACATCTTTGGGGCCATTATTCTGTCTCCCACATGGGATTAGGACGTGGACATCTTTGGGGCCATTATTCTGTCTCCCACATGGGATTAGGACGTGGACATCTTTGGGGCCATTATTCTGTCTCCCACATGGGATTAGGACGTGGACATCTTTGGGGCCATTATTCTGTCTCCCACATGGGATTAGGACGTGGACATCTTTGGGGCCATTATTCTGTCTCCCACATGGGATTAGGACGTGGACATCTTTGGGGCCATTATTCTGTCTCCCACATGGGATTAGGACGTGGACATCTTTGGGGCCATTATTCTGTCTCCCACATGGGATTAGGACGTGGACATCTTTGGGGCCATTATTCTGTCTCCCACATGGGATTAGGACGTGGACATCTTTGGGGCCATTATTCTGTCTCCCACATGGGATTAGGACGTGGACATCTTTGGGGCCATTATTCTGTCTCCCACATGGGATTAGGACGTGGACATCTTTGGGGCCATTATTCTGTCTCCCACATGGGATTAGGACGTGGACATCTTTGGGGCCATTATTCTGTCTGCCACATGGGATTAGGACGTGGACATCTTTGGGGCCATTATTCTGTCTAACGCATGGGAATTACGACGTAGATATCTCTGAGGCCATTATTCTGTCTCCCACATGGGGTTAGGACGTGGACATCTTTGGGGGTGACACTGTTGATGCCCCCACCATTCAATGTGCCCCCGATTCTAACGCATCCACCCTGTCTTCCCTTCCTCGTGAGCGTGGCTGAGGCGAAATCTGTGCCTCTCCCAAGACCGTAGTCTGCACCCTCCCCAGCTCTGCATTTCTCTTCCTCTTACGTACACCCCTTCAGTGCCATTCCTGTGCCTCCCTTCGCGTCTGTTCAGTGTTTTCAGGAGAGAATTAACCAGGGCGTCTCACCTCTGAATAACGCCATTCACCAGCTCTCTGAGGCCTGCGAGTCTCTGCCTCCAGCTTCACGCTCCAGGAGGCAACGTGATCCTGGTTTTTTATGCCTGTGTGGACGCTCGCCGCCTCCTGGTTTCCTGGGGCCCAGCAACGTCCGCGCTGGCCCTACCGGCTTCTCTGTCTAGCCCCTCTTCTTGAATTTCAACGTGAAGACTTTGCATGCTGACCGCAGTCCTCCCTCCCACGTTCCAGAGCCCTGCCGGCTGTCTCACACGGAAGTCAGACACCGGGGGACTTATCTCCGCAGGGGCTGCCAAAACAGGCTTTTCCAACAGGCGTTCTCTTTCATGTGGGAGCCTGTTCCCACCTTTCCCTCCCTCCTGTGAGCAGCGGCTGCCTGCTGCGTTTGGGAGGAACTGACTTCGTGGGGGCGAGAACACACACAGGAGACGTTTCTGTAGCGGGACGGCCTCTGAAGTCCACATGACCACTGGGGGAACCGGTGTGAGGCAGACAGTGCTGGGATGTTATTTTTATTATTTAATTTTATTTATTTATTTATTTATCTATTTATTTTGAGATGGAGTCTCACTCTGTCGCCCAGGCTGGAGTGCAGTGGTGCGATTTTGACTCACTGCAACCTCCGCCTCCCAGGTTCAAGCGATTCTCCTGTCTCAGCCTCCCGAGTAGCTGGGATGACAGGCACCCGCCACCGTGCCCGGCTAGTTTTTGTATTTTTAGTAGAGATGGGGTTTCACCCTGTTGGCCAGGCTGGTCTCGAACTCCTGACCTCAGGTGATCCACCCACCTCAGCCTCCCAAAGTGCTGGGATTACAGGTGTGAGCCACTGCGCCCAGCCATATTTTATTTTATTTGTTTATTTTGAGACGGAGTTTTGCTCTGTTGCCCAGGCTGGAGTGCAGTGGCGCGATCTCAGCTCACTGCAACCTCCACCTCCCGGGTTCAAGCAATTCTCCTGCCTCAGCCTCCCGAGTAGCTGGGATTACAGGCGCCCGCCACCGTGCCCGGCTAATTTTTTTATTTTTAGTACAGATGAGGTTTCGCCATGTTGACCAGGCTGGTCTCGAACTCCTGACCTCAGGTGATCCACCCGCCTCGGCCTCCCAAAGTGCTGGGATTACAGGTGTGAGCCACTGTGCCCGGCCATATTTTATTTTATTTTATTTTATTTTATTTTTTTTTTTTATTTTGACATGGAGTCTTGCTGTGTCACCCAGGCTGCAGTGCAGTGGTACAATCTCAGCTCACCACAGCCTCAGCCTCCCGAGTAGCTGGGATGACAGGCACCCGCCTCTATGCCAGGTTTATTTTTATATTTTTAGTAGAGACAGGGTTTTGGCATGTTGACCAGGCTGGTCTTAAACTCCCGACCTCAAGTGATCCACCCGCCTCGGCCTCCCAACGTGCTGGGATGACAGGTGCGAGCCACCTATTTTGCTAGTAGTAAGGATCCATTCTAAAGCACATTTCTTTAAAGACTGGGTGCAAAAGCTACCTTTATACACAGGGAGAAACTTTACCTGGAGACAGGACTGCTAGTTGTCCAAATGTACTCAGATCAAACCCAGCTGCTGATGTTCACGGCTGGAGGATTCGTTGCTGTGGGGCCATCCTGGGCACTGGAGGGACTTGGACAGCATCCCTGGGCTCCAGCCACCAGGTCCCAAAACCACCCACTCCCCAGTCAGGGCAACCAAAAATGACTCCAAATACTACCCAATGGCACCTGAGAGCAGAATTATCCCCAGTTGGGAGTCACCATCAATATAGATGAGAGATAGTAGATAACAGACAGATAGATAAATAGATACATAGAAAAATGGACGCATAGGCCGGGCACAGCGGCTCACACCTGTCATCCCAGCACTTTGGGAGGCCGAGGTGGGCGGATCACCTGAGGTCGGGAGTTCGAGACCAGGCCGGCCAACACGGTGAAACCCTGTCTCTACTAAAAATACAAAAATTAGCCAGCCGTGGTGGCGTGCACCTGTCATCCCAGGTATGTGGGAGGTGAGGCAGGAGAATCGCTTGAACCCGGGAGGCAGAGGTTTCAGTGAGCTGAGATCACACCACCGCACCCCAGCCTGGGCAACAGAGTGAGACTCTGTCTCAAAAGACAGAAAGAAAAATGGATGCACAGATAGAAAAATACATAGAAAATAGATGATAGACAGACAGACAGACAGATAGATAGATAATACAGAAAAATAGGTAAATAGATAATAGATGGATAGACAGATAATAGATGAAAAGAGATGACAGATGGATGACAGATACATAAATAGATGATTCATAAATGATGGATGGATCGAGAGAGATAGATGATAGAAAAATAGATGGATAGAAATAAATGAAAAAATAGATATGTCATAGATAGATAAATAAATCCAAGAAAAGTAGACAGGGCGACAGAGCGAGACTCCATCAAAAAGAGAGAAGCTTAGGCGTGAAAGGACGTCTCACCACTGAGGTCTCCCTGACTCTGAGAGCTTTACTCATGGGTGATACTTTGGAACTCAGAATATCCTAGATCCATGTCCGGCGACAGGGGGACAGAGAGGGAGAGAGAAGACAGAGGAGACAGAGAGGGGAGAGAGAAGGGAGAGAGGAGAGAGACAGAGAGAGAGAGAGAGAGGAGACAGAGAGGAGAGAGGAGAGAGAGAGAGGAGAGAGAACGGAGAGAGGAGAGAGAGGAGAGAGGGAGAGAGAGGAGAGAGGGAGAGGAGAGAGACAGGAGACAGAAAGGAGAGAAGGGAGAGAGGAGAGACAGAAAGAGAAGAGGGACAGAGAGAGGAGAGAGAGAAGTGAGGGAAGTGGGGGAGAGAGGAGAGAGAGAGAGAGGAGAGAGAGGGGGAGCGAGAGAGAGAAGAGAGAGGAGAAAGAGAAAAGAGAGAAAGAGACGAGAGAGAGGAGAGAGAGAGGACAGAGAAAAAGAGGAGAGAGAGAGGAGAGAGAGAAAAGAGAGAAAGAGAAAGAGAGGAGACAGACAGAGAAAGACCCACCTCTTTCTCCCTGTTTCTAAAATTAGGATTTTGCACCGGGGAAACCCCACATGATGGCCGGCCTCCCAGTTGCAGTGGGGCTGAGCCCGTGTCTGCAACCCAGACGCCATTTGGGAAATCACGATTTTCTCCTGCACACGGTCCGCACGCCCAGGGCAAATCTCCCACCTAACAGACAGCCCGTCTCGCAGGGTTTCATACAGAGGCTGAGCGTGACCGAAATGTCCTAAAAGAAAGCTTCCCTTTCAGTCACCTCTTCCAACCTGGCTTCTAAAAAAAAAAAAAAGAAGTCGGGGAGAGGGGAGGTAACCACAGAACCATTCTTTTATTTATTTTCCTGCAAACAATGAACGATTTAGCCCATGCTTCTTTGGCTTCTCACCTTGATGCTGAACTCATTAATTCTGAGCCCTGCCCGCTGCTAAAATCGCTTCCTGGCTGGTCCTGCCTCGGTGCCTACAGCAGCAACAGCTGAGGCTTGTCAGGGCGTCCGCAGACCTGCGGTGGGGAGGAGAGGGGAGCGGGGAAAGGGGGGGTCCTAAAAGGGCCACTGTGGCTGGAAGGAGGAAGGAGGGAGCTGGGAGGAAGGAGGGAGGAAGACTGTGGTCTCTCTCAGGCCTCTGGAGGCTGTGCCAACGGGGGCTCATGGACAGGGTGCGTTTCACACTGGTGATGCCTCGACTCGTCCTGGATTTAGAACTTGCCGTGTTGGAGTCTGGGGCAGGAGATCCTCCTTACAGCTTCCCCATCACAGCTGCCCAATCAAAAGGCACCACGCAAATAGATTCCCAGGAATCTCGGCCTCGACCTCCAAAGCCACATTGGCTTTCTGTTGCTGGGTGTGTCTCAACTGTCTCCAACTGGCTTTCTGAACAGCCTGGATAAAGAGTTTTCTCCAGGCCGGGCACGGTGGCTCATGCCTGTCATCCCAGCACTGTGGGAGGCCGAGGCGGGCGGATCACCTGAGGTCGGGAGTTCGAGACCAGCCTGGCCAACATGGCAAAACCTCGTCTCTACTAAAAATACAAAACATTATCCGAGCGTGGTGGTGCACCTGTCATCCCAGCTACCGGGGAGGCTGAGGCAGGAGAATCGCTTGAACCCTGGGGGGTGGAGGCTGCAGTGAGCCGAGATCGCACCACTGCGCTCTAGCCCGGGCCACAGAGCGAGACTCCATCTCAAAAAAACAAAAACAACCAAAAAAAAAAAAAATCACGTACCGAATTTCCATTTGTGATGATGAAAAGGTGAATGTCTTTTATTTTTTTGAGATGGAATCTTGCTCTGTTGCCGAGGCTGGAGTACAGTGACGTGATCTCGGCTCACTGCAACCTCTGCCTCCCAGGTTCAAGCGATTCTCCTGCCTCAGCCTCCCGAGTAGCTGGGATGACAGGCACCTGCCACTATGTCTGGTTAATTTTTGTATTTTTAGCAGAGATGGGGTTTCATCATGTTGGCCAGGCTGGTCTCGAACGCCTGACCTCGTGCTCTGCCCTCCTCGGCCTCCCAAAGTGCTGGGATGACAAGCTTGAGCCACCGCGCCCGGCCGGCCACGATTTTTAAAAAGAATTTACTCTGCAAAAGTTCACCGGATTATTTCATTGTTCGCTAACTTTCATTGTCACAATCCTTGCTATAAAACAAGCCCCCTGAACATCACGGTTGCCCTCAGGATGTAATAAAATCTTACTTAAGAATAATATAAACCACCTTTTTTCCTGAGGGCATTTGGCCGTATGTGGAATTCAGGCTGGAGTCTCCGAGTCAGGAATTCCTCCTGTTGAAAACTTTGATGTCTGGAACCACCCTGGAGGAATTTAGCTAATTCTGTTTTTGAGTTTTCAGGGATCCTTAATAACTACAGAGAAATCGTGACAACTTTGGTTCTGGGGTCGTCCTGACCCAAGAGAGCACCTAGATTTCCTGCTGTAAGCGCGCGGCTCCTCTCCTCTGCTCCCCTCTCCTCTCCTGTCCTCTCCTCTCCTTCCCTCTCCTCCCCTCGCTGCTTCCCCATCACACCACTTGAGTTGCTTAGATGCTCTCCTCTCCCCTCCCCTCCCCTCTCCTCT
>NW_016815183.1:39003-42634 GCF_001698545.2 Rhinopithecus bieti
TTTTTTTTTTTTTTGGTTTGTTTTCTTTTCTGAAAGAGAGTCCCATTCTGTCACCCAGGCTGCAGTGCAGTGGCGCACTCTCAACTCACTGCAACCTCCGCCTCCTGGGTTCAGGTGATTCTCCTGCCTCAGCCTCCTGAGTAACTGGGATTACAGGCACCGGCCACCACACCCAGCTGATTTTTGTAGGAAACCTTCAGAAACCAATGGGCTGGAAGAGAAAAGCTTGGAGAAATGTCGAGATGTTAAAAATACAACCACAGGCCGGGCGCGGTGGCTCACGCCTGCATCCTAGCACTTTGAGAGGCCGAGGTGGGCGAATCATGAGGTCAGGAGATCAAGACCAGCCTGGCCAATATAGTGAAACTCCGTCTCTACTAAAAATACAAAAAATTAGCTGGGTGTGGTGGCAGATGCCTGTAATCCCAGCTACTCAGGAGGCTGAGGCGGGAGAATCTCTTGAACCCAGGAGGCGGACGTTGCAGTGAGCCGAGATCGTGCCACTGCACTCCAGCCCGGATGACAGAGTGAGACTATCTCAAAAAAAAAAGAAAAAAATGTCCCGAAAAAGACTAGGAACAAATCCGTAGCATTTTAACTGGAAAGAGTCGGGGCATTAAGAAATTATATAATCATAAATCCCACCGGTGGAGTTGGAGAGGTTGAGTATTAATGAGTTTCACCTGTATTAGGTAAATTACAGCAGACTCTGAATTCACCTGTATTAGCTAAATTACAGCAGACTCTGAATTCACCTGTATTAGGTAAATTACAGCAGACTCGGAATTTCAGAACATCTATGCAATGAAATCTAAAACGCACTCTGCAATATTTGGTTAACCTGTACATAATTGTGTTCTCTCTATGTGTGTGTGCGTATGTGTGTGTGTGTGTGTGTTTAAAAAAAGGTAAAAGGAAACTTTGAATTATTTAAGTCTGAAGAAAAGGGGACATTTAATTGTACACGATTTTTAATAATATTTTTATAGGGCTTAATCCTATCGCACAGTTTTCCTCTCCTGGAAAATTCTTAACGGGCACTACTTGCTTGGATTATCCAAAGCCCTAAAGTGCAAATGCAGAGGGAAAGACCTCCATCATTTTATTGCAATTGGCCTCTCCTGGTTCTCTGTAGAGTGGATATAATGATGGTGATCAATTCTCAATTCTGGTTTTGCTTCAGCACTGAAAAAAACTACTGTATGTTTTGTTTTGTTTTTTTCTTTTGAAATGGAGTCTGGCTCTGTCGCCCAGGCTGGAGTGCAGTGGCGCGATCTCGGCTCACTGCAACCTCTACCTCCCGGGTTCAAGTGATTCTCTTGCCTCAGCCTCCAGAGTAGCTGGGACTACAGGTGCCCACCACCACGCCCGGCTAATTTTTGCATTTTCAGTAAAGACAGGGTTTTACCACGTTGGCCAGGCTGGTCTCTATCTCCGGACCTCGTGATCCACCCGCCTCGGCCTCCCAAAGTGCTGGGATGAGAAGGCCTGTGAGCCACCGTGCCCAGCCTGAAAAAAGTCCTGAGAGTCAGACGGTGTGCAGGACACACCCTCAGTGAAGGTTCTTACCTCCAAAACCCTCCTCTTGCACCAATAAAACGGTGCATATTTCAATCTCTGAAACCAAACAAACTATGCAGCATCCATGCCTTTGGCCAGTGAGACTCACCACCTACAAAATCAAACCTCTCTTCATTGGGCCGGGCGCGGTGGCTCACATCTGTCATCCTAGCACTTTCGGAGGCCGAGGCGTGTGGATCACCTGAGGTCAGGAGTTCAAGACCAGCCTGGTCAACATGGTGAAACCCCCGTCTCTACTAAAATACAAAATTAGCCTGGTGTGGTGGCAGGTGCCTGTAATTCCAGCTACTCAGGAGACTGAGGCAGGAGATCGCTTGAACCCAGGAGGCAGAGGTTGCAGTGAGCCGAGATCACGCCACGGCACTCCAGCCTGGGCAACAGAGCAAGACTCTGTCTCAAAAATAATAATAATTAAATTTTAAAAAATAGCCAGGTATGGTCATGGGCACCTGTGATCCCAGACACTCAGGAGGCTGAGGCAGGAGAATCCCTTGAACCCAGGAGGCACAGGTTGCAGTGAGCCCAGATCGCGCCACTGCACTCCAGCCTGGGCAACAGAGCAAGACTCCATCTCAAAAATAATAATAATTAAATTTTTAAAAATTAGCCAGGCGAGGTGGCAGGCACCTGTCATCCCAGCTACTCGGGAGGCTGAGGCAGGAGAATCCCTTGAACCCGGGAGGCACAGGTTGCAGTGAGCCCCGATCGCACCCCTGCACTCCAGCCCGGGCGACGAGAACAAAACTCCCATTTCAAAAAGAGATAGAAATAAAAAGCAACACTGGAAGTTGCAGGTATTGGCTGCCACCAAGTGGCGATTTGAGGAGCAATGCGCCTTTGCCGTCCACCCGAATGTCTCCTCTGTGTCTTCACCTTTTGCCAAGGTGCAGTATTGGCTGTGAACTCGGAGCTTTCTCTGTCTGAGAGGAGAGGCAACCTAAGCTGGCAGCAGAAAGGTAAACTCCCGGCTGGGTGCAGTGGCTCACGCCTGTCATCCCAGCACTTTGGGAGGCCGAGGTGGGTGGGTCACCTGAGGTCGGGAGTTCGAGACCAGCCTGGCCAACATGGTGAACCCCTGTCTCTATTAAAATACCAAAATTAGCCGAACATGGTGATGCATGCCTGTAGTCCCAGCTACTCCGGAGGCTGAGGCAGGAGAATCGCTTGAACCTGGGAGGCGGAGGTTGCAGTGAGCCCAGATCGCAGTGCTGCACTCCAGCACTGAGACTCTGTCTCAAAAAAAGAAAAAAGGGCTGGGCGCGGTGGCTCCCACCTGTCATCCCAGCACTTTGGGAGGCTGAGGCGGGCGGATCACCTGTGGTCAGGAGTTCGAGACCATCCTGGCCAACGTGGTGAAACTCCGTCTCCACTAAAAATACAAAACTTAGCCAGGTGTGATGGCAGGTGCCTGTAGTTCCAGCTACTCAGGAAGCTGAGGCAGGAGAATCACTTGAATCCAAGAGGCGTAGGTTGCAGTGAGCTGAGATTGTGCCACTGCACTCCGGCCTGGGTGACAGAGTGAGACTCTGTCTCAAAGTAAATAAATAAATAAATAAATAAAAGATAAAATAAATAAAAACTGGCCCCACTGACACACAGGTACCATCATTTCCTTTTGCAGACCCAGTCACAGTGCAAAGGATATTTCACAGTGCCTCCTTTTTGGGACACAACTATGTAACTATAGAAATAGAGAGTAGGGCCAGGCATCATGGCTCACGCCTGTCATCCCAGCACTTTGGGAGGCCAGAGGAGGGCGGATCCCTTGAGCCCAGGAGTTTGAGAACAGCCTCATCAACATAGCAAGATCCTGTGTCTACAAACAATGAAAACATTATTCAGATGTGGTGGCATGCACCTGTAGTCCCAGCTACTTTGAAGGCTGATGCATGAGAATGCCTTGAACCCACGAGGCAGAGTTTGCAGTGAGCCGAGATGGTGCCACTGTACCCCGGCCTAGGCAACAGAGCAAGACAAGAAAAAGAAAGGAAGAAAGAAAAGAAAGAAGGAAAGGAAGGAAGGAAGGAAGGGAGGGAGGGAGGGAGGGAGG
>NW_016815183.1:45358-46896 GCF_001698545.2 Rhinopithecus bieti
TGTTATATATTTTATATTTTTTATCTTTTATATATATGTTACATATTTTATGTATTTTTTTTTTAATCTTGCCCAAATTCCTGTCTAAGGGGTCTGGGGAGTCGTCCCCTACAAACCATCCATTGTCATCAGATGGGTTTTATTTAACCTTATATACCGTGACTTACTTTCCAACCTGACTCTGGCATCACATTACGAGACAAGAAAAAAAAATCAAAATACTTCACCCCAAAATATGTTTCATTGCCATATCTCGAAATGGCCCTGGAAAGTCATTCTTTGTGGGCGGGGGGGGGGATATTCGCACCTGCAGAGAATCTGTGTTCACATAGCTAGATCTTTTTCGTCCAGGCCCTCCCAATCCTAAAGAGATTAGGAGTTTAGCAAGCTTGTCAAGGTCTGAAGGGGAAACATTTGTCTTCTGTTGTCTCTAAGGGCAGCCCCTGTGAGAGCTCCAAAGACTCTTGGTCTCCACAATCTCTTCTCTTAGCCCAAACATCTCCTTTCTGTGGATCCCAGGTCTTTAAGCAAACTCAACCAATTGTCAACCAGACAATGTTTCACTTCACGGATAGCCTTTCTTTCTGTCTTTCCTTCTTCCTTCCTTCCTTCCTTTCTCTTTCCTTCCTTCCTTCCTCTTTATTTCCTTCCTTCCTTTCTTTCTCCTTCCTTCCTTCTTTCTTTCTTTCTTTTGTTTTGAAACCGAGTCTCGCTCTGTCGCCCACTCTGGAGTGCAGTGGCATGATTCGGCTCACCACAACCTCCGCCTCCCTCCTAGGTTCAAGCGATTTTCCTGCCTCAGCCTCCCAAGTAGCGCTGGGACTACAGGCGCCCACCACCGTGCCCAGCTAATTTTTGTATTTTTAGTAGAGACGGGGTTTCACCATGTTGGTCAGGCTGGTCTTGAACTCCTGACCTCAGGTGATCCAACCGCCTTGGCCTCCCAAGGTGCTGCGATGACAGGCGTGAGCCACCGCGCCCGGCCTCAATAGAAACCTAAAAACTTTACAATAAATCCTATAAAGGGAGAGAAAGACAATACATGTGCATATCGATTAAGGGACTCAGTATTTTAAGGAGGCTGACGGAGTCTTCAAATTCATTTTCAGGTCTCATGTAATTCAAATCAACATTTCAATCGGTTTTTCTGTGGAACTGGAGGAGCTGTTTGTAAAATGTAAATGGGAGTGACACTAGAAAAAGAAGGGAATGGGGAGGGGAGGAGGGAGAGGAAGGGGGGACAGAAAGAGAGAGAGGAGAAGGACGAAGAGGAGGAGGGGGAGAAGGAGGAAGGGGAGATAGAGGCAGAGGAGGGGAGAAGGAGGAGGAGGGAGACGAGGAGGAAGAGGCAGAGGTGGGGAAGATAAAAAAAGAGGACAAAGAGGAGGAGGAGAGGGAGGAGGAAGAGGAGGAGGAAGAGGAAGAGGAGGAGGATGAAAATGGGGAAGAGGAAAGCGAGGGAGAGAAAGAAGGAGGGGAAGAGAGGGAGAAGAGAGAGAAAGAGCGGGGGAGGAGGAGAAAAGGGAGGAGGGGAGGAG
>NW_016815183.1:50409-56541 GCF_001698545.2 Rhinopithecus bieti
CACCGTGTTGGCCAGGCTGGTCTCAAACTCCTGACCTCAGGTGATCCGCCCACCTCAGCCTCCCAAAGTGCTGGGATGACAGGCGTGAGCCACCGTGTCCAGCCTCCATACTGTTTTTCATAGAGCTTGTATTAATTTACATTCCCCACCAGGAGGACATAAAGCATTTCCTTTTTACCACACCCACGCCAATTTTTTTTTTTTTTTTTTTTTGAGACGGAGTCTGGCTCTGTCTCCCAGGCTGGAGTGCAGTGGCCGGATCTCAGCTCACTGCAAGCTCCGCCTCCCGGGTTTACGCCATTCTCCTGCCTCAGCCTCCCGAGCAGCTGGGACGACAGGCGCCCGCCACCACGCCCGGCTAGTGTTTGTATTTTTAGTAGAGACGGGGTTTCACCGTGTTGGCCAGGCTGGTCTCGAACTCCTGACCTCGTGATCCGCCCGTCTCGGCCTCCCAAAGTGCTGGGATTACAGGCTTGAGCCACCGCGCCTGGCCTCTGCTTTTTCTGAAACAATGGCAAACACACCAAAAAGGTCAGGTGCTGGTTCCTGTCTTCTTTTTTGAGAATCAGCACATGGCCAACTGCTCAGAAGCCTCAGGAAATGGTGCGGCTTCCCTCCTTGCTGGCTGGAGCACACAGCCTCGAAATGGGGAGCGGGGAGGGCTCAGAGAACAAGGGTCCAAAAGCTTTCTTAGGAAATGTCAGGCTGCTGGCTTCATTTAACTTCTTTTGTTTGTTTGTTTTCATTGTTTTTTTTTTTTTTTTTTTGGATGGGGTCTTGCTCTGTCATCCAGAATGCCACGGTGCTGTCTCGGTTCACTGCAACCTCCACCTCCCAGGTTCAAGCGATTCTCTTGCCTCAGCCTCCTGAGTAACTGGGATTACAGGTGTGCACCACCGCGCCCGGCTAATTTTTTGTATTTTTAGTAGAGACCGGGTTTCGCCATGATGACCAGGCTGGTCTCGAACTCGTGACCTCAGATGATCCACCCACCTCGGCCTCCCAAGCTGCTGGGATGACAGGTACGAGCCACCACGCCCGGCCCATTTAACTTGTTACTTCATGGTTCCAGGATCCTGCCTTTGTAACCTTGCCCAAGGCAGGTGTTTCATGTCAAATTCCTCAAAGTTAGAGACAGGTAAATATAACAGTAGTTACAGGCCGGGCATGATGGCTCACACCTGTCATCCCAGCACTTTGGGAGGCTGAGGCAGGCGGATCACCCGAGGTCAGGAATTCGAGACCAGCCTGGCCAACAGGGTGAAACCTCATTTCTACTAAAAATACATAAATTAGCTGGGCATGGTGGCTGGCACCTGTCATCCCAGCTACTGGGGAGTCTGAGGCAGGAGAATGGCTTAAACGTGGGAGACGGAGGTTGCAGTGAGCTGAGATCACACCACTGCACTCCAGGCTGGGTGACAAGAGCAAAACTCCATCTCAAAAAAATAACATAAAATAAAATAAAAATAGTAGCCACAGTGGCAGCCGAGGCCACGGCTCCTGGGAGACTCAGGTTCAAGCCTCCACCTCTCCCTGTTGTCACTGACAAATGCCCCCTTTCCAGCAGGGTCATAGAAGGGCAAGTGGGGGTCCCCGCCCCTAAAGAACACAGCTGACCTTCCCCCACAAGTGTGCTAGGGCTGCCGTAAAAAAAATGACCCCAATGGCCAGATGCGGCGGCACACGCCTGTCATCCCAGCACTTTGGGGGGCCGAGGTGGGTGGATCACCTGAGGTCAGGAATTCGAGACCAGGACAACCAACATGGAGAAACTTCGTCTCTCCTAAAAATACAACACTTAGCCCGTCGTGACGGCGGACGCCAGTAATCCCCGCTACTCGGGAGGCTGAGGCAGGAGAATCGCTTGAACCCGGGAGGCGGAGGTTGCAGTGAGCCGAGATCGTGCCATTGCGCTCCAGCCTGGGTGACAGAGAGAGACTCTGTCTCAAAAAAAGAAAAGAAAAGAAAAGACCACAAACCACAAAGTAGGTGCTAAAACAACACACATGTATTTTCTTCCAGTCCTGGAGACCAGGAGTCTGAGGTTAACACGTGGAGAGGGCTGTGTTCCCTCCGGACGCTCTACGGGAGGCTCCTTCCTGCCTCTCTCAGCTCCTGGAGGCTCCAGGTGTCCCTGGGCTTGTGGCTGCATCACTCCAGGCTCTGCCTCCGTCTCCACGTGGCCTCCTCCTCGGTGTCTGTGTCTCCTCTTCTGTCTCTTAGAAGGACACCTGTCATTGCATTTAGGACCCAGCCTACTCCAGGATGATCTCATCTGCAGATCTTTTCCTTAAATACACCTGCAAAGACCCTATATCCAAATAAACTCTCATTCTGAAGGACAGCATGAACATGAATTAGGGGACGGAGACGCCGTTTCACCCACTGCTTCCTCAGAGTGACTAAAAAAATCTGTGAATACCTACTGAGCAAACGACTGGTCAAAGTCTTCTGACAAATATCTGATCACGATGTGGAGGGTGATTCACAGAACTTTCCACAACTTGTATGTGTAGGCCAAGATTATATCTCTGCCACGGGGGTTTTTTTGTTTGGTTGGGTTTGGTTTGGGTTTTTTTGTTTTTTTGGGGTTTTTTTTTTGTTTTTTTTTGAGACAGAGTCTGGCTCTGTGGCCCAGGCTGGAGTGCAGTGGCACGATCTTGGCTCACTGCAACCTCCACCTCCTGGGTTCAAGCGATTCTCCTGCCTCAGCCTCCCAAGTAGCTGGGATGACAGGTGCCCGCCACCAGGCCCGGCACATTTTTGTATTTTTAGTACAGACGGGGTTTCACTGTGTTAGCCCGGGGTATCACCAACTGTTGCACATGAAAAACGTGGGCTTTTCCATAGAAAACACACCTCACAATTGATTCAGGATTTCCTCTTGTGTGTCTGGGGGTTCCCGGGCTGTCCCCGGAATCGTCTTTGCAGAGTGAAGAGGTCCTGAGGGCCGGGAGGTAAAATTCGGAGGCATATTCAGCCAGGAGAGAGAAAAAGCCGTATCCTCATTTTGGGAGCTGAGAGGCGGGCCCCTGGCCTGCTTCCCAAGGCTGAGACCCAGGGAACAGCTGAAGTTAACTGCGTGCCTCCATAGAAAGCAGCCAGCAGAGGTGGCTGCAGAGGCTGCCACAGGGCAGAGAAATCGGAATCAGCCGTTCCCCCCACCCCAGAAACTCGGGGATACCCGGCATGGTTCCCTCGTCCCCTGGAAGGGCTCAGAAGTTTGCTGAGATGCAATGAACCAAGACAGTCTGTGCACGCTCAGCTGAGGCTCGGCAGCAGAGGAAGGTGTGCCCTTTGGCTACAGACAGGCAGGACCAGAGTGGGGGGCCACGCTGGCCAAGGTCCCTACAGAAAGACAGCAAAGGAGACCCCCATGGAGGCCTCTATAGACAGGTGCAAAAGAGCCAGCCAGACTCCTTTACACTGGACGCAATTGTCAGTCACCCCAACCAGCTTCTTTGGCACCTGTAGACAGGTGCAGAGGGGCCGGTCAGACTCCTGACCTCTATACCCCATGCTCGGTCACCCAACCAACCTCCTTGGCACCTGTAGGCTGGTGCAGGAGGGCCGGCTGGAATCCCGCCCATGAGACCCAGTGCTTGGTCACCCACCCCCCTCCCTCAGGCTTTTTACCACGCAAAATAACCACGCCGACTCAGTACTGACTGTGAACGTCACGGTCTAGCCAGCCCTCCCAACAAGAATGATGCTACAGGTAAGCAGGCATCTTTTTTTATTGTTTATTTTTATGTATTTATGTATTTATTTATTTTGAGACGGAGTCTCCCTCTGTCGCCCAGGCTGGAGTGCAGGGGTGCAATCTCGGCTCACTGCAACCTCTGCCTCCCGGTTCAAGCGATTCTCCTGCCTCCGCCTCCTGAGTAGCTGGGATGACAGGCGTGCACCACTGCACCCGGCTCATTTTTTTTTTTTTGTATTTTTAATAGAAACGGGGTTGCATCATGTTAGCCAGGATAGTCTCCATCTCTCGATCTCGTGATCCACCCTCCTCGGCCTCCCAAAGGGCTGGGATTACAGGCTTGAGCCACTGCGCCCGGCTCTTCTCCTAGTCTCTACTAAAAAACACAAAAAATTAGCCAGGCGTGGTGGCGGGCGCCTGTAGTCCCAGCTACTCAGGAGGCTGAGGCAGGAGAATGGCGTGAACCCGGGAGGCGGAGCTTGCAGTGAGCCAAGATCGGGCCACTGTGCTCCAGCCTGGGCAACAGAGCGAGACTCCGTCTCAAAAATAAAAAAAGAAATGAAAATACTTTTTTTTTTTGCAAAACTTTAGATAATACTGAGTGTATTACAAAAACTAGCCAGCACACCCAGCTAACTTTTATTATTATTAATTTTTGTAGAGATGGGGTCTCGCTATGTTGTCCAGGCTGGTCTTGAACTCCTGGGCTCAAGGGATCCACCCAGCCCAGACTTGCCAAAGTGCCGGGATCACAGGCGTGAGCCACTGCACCTGGCTTCTGGGTTCTTTCTTGTCTGCCTTTTTAAGTCACGCTCTGGGCTGGGAACACCCGGGTTTTCAGCTGGGGCTTTCAGCGGTGGGCCCGTCATGTCTGCTACTGATCACAAGTAACGATTATTTCAGGAGAAAGGAACAGGGGCCCCCGGCTGATACACAATGCTCCCCAAAGGAGAGATAACATCTGCGACTCATGACTAATTCTCTAGAACATGCCCTGCGGGGCTGTTTCTGCTGGGGTTTTTTTCTGCTGGGGGAATGGGAGGATGGAGTTTCGCTCTTGTCACCCAGGCTGGAGTGCGATGGTACGGCCTCAGCTCACTGCACCCTCTGCCTCCCGGGTTCAAGCAATTCTTCTGCCTCAGCCTCCCGAGTAGCTGGGATGACAGGCACTCACCACCACACCCAGCTAATTTTGTGTTTTAGTAGAGACGGGGTTTCACCATGTTGGCCAGGCTGGTCTCGAACTCCTGACCTCAGGTGATCCACCTGCCTCGGCCTCCCAAAGTGCTGGGATGACAGGTGTGAGCCACCACTACGCCTGGTGGGAAAAAGATTTTAATTCTGTATTCCCTACAACAATCTCACACACACACACACACACACACACACACACACACACACAATTATTCCAAGCGCGGCTGCTGAAAGCTTACTTACTGTACCTGCAGGAAAATTACTTAAACCCAATCCCACCCAAAGAAGCAAAAATCTCAATCACTCAGACATAGCATGTCATCCTTCAAGCCAAGGGCCCACGGGGAACCTGCTACAGTAGCATTCTCCACTATCTGCAGGGACAGCAGAAACCGACCACACCTCAGGACACCTCTCACACCGTTCCAGTAATGAGAAAACCAAACAGACAGCCGAGGGAGGGGGCCTTCAGGTAACTGCACAGAGAGTTTCAAAATTCAAATGTCCTTCAGACACAGGGTAATGTTGTGAGAAATGGGAAAGTTCTCCATCAAAGATTATAAAAAGTCACAATTTCTTACTTTAAGATTGCTACCCCCATTAGTATGTGTGTGTGTATGTGTATTCCATAAGATTGCTATCCGGCCGGGCGCGGTGGCTCAAGCCTGTAATCCCAGCACTTTGGGAGGCCGAAACGGGTGGATCACGAGGTCAGGAGATCGAGACCATCCTGGCTAACACGGTGAAACCCCGTCTCTACTAAAATACAAAAAACTAGCCGGGCGAGGTGGCGGGCGCCTGTAGTCCCAGCTACTTGGGAGGCTGAGGCAGGAGAATGGCGTAAACCCAGGAGACGGAGCTTGCAGTGAGCTGAGATCCGGCCACTGCACTCCAGCCCGGGCGACAGAGGAAGACTCCGTCTCAAAAAAAAAAAAAAAAAAAAAAAAAAAGATTGCTATCCACGATTAGTGTGTGTATATATATTCTATAAGATTGCTAGCCACTATTAGTGTATATATATACTCCGTAAGATTGCTATCCACTATTAGTGTGTGTGTATATATATATACATGCTATAAGATTGCTATTCATATTAGTGTGTATATATATATACACACTATAAGATTGCTATGCACTATGTGTGTGTATATATACACACACTATAAGATTGCTATCTACTATTAGTGTATAATATATATATACACTATAAGATTGCTATGCACTATGTGTGT
>NW_016815183.1:57536-82779 GCF_001698545.2 Rhinopithecus bieti
TATATATATATATATATATACTCTATAAGATTGCTGTCCACTATTAGTGTGTGTATATATATATATATCACTACAAGATTGCTATCCGCTATTAGTGTATAATATATGTATGTACACTATAAGATTGCTATCCACTATTAGTCTGTATACATATACACACACATACTATAAGATTGCTATCCACTATTAGCGTGGGTGTATATATATATATATATATACTCTATAAGATTGCTGTCCACTATTAATGTGTGTATATATATATATATCACTACAAGATTGCTATCTGCTATGAGTGTATAATATATGTATGTACACTATAAGATTGCTATCCACTATTAGCATATATATACACACACACTATAAGATTGCTATCCACTATTAGTGTGTATATATATACACACACACACTATAAGATTGCTATCCACTATTTGTGTGTGTGTGTATATATATACACATATATATACACACTATAACATTGCTATCCATTATTAGTGTGTATCTATACCTATGCACATACACTGTAAGATTGCTATCCACTATTAGTGTGTATACATATATAAAAAAAAAAGACGAAATGCTTTATTCTTTGTTTAAAAAAAAAAAAAAGAAAATCCTCTGAAAGCCGGATACGGTGGCTCACGCCTGTCATCCTAGCACTTTGGGATGCTGAGGCATATATATACACACACACACACTATAAGATTGCTATTCACCATTAGTGTGTGTATACAGATCTATACATATATACACTAGGATTGCTATCCACTATTAGTGTGTGTGTGTATATATATATATAGAATCCAAATCAGCTGTCCTAGCTTGCTCCAGCACACCTGGACAGAACTAGGCAAGCCCCAGCCCATTCGACCTGCCATTTCTTATTTGCCGACGTTTCCTTAACAATCCCTGAGCAACTTCTTTTTCTTTCTTTGTTCTGTTCCCCTTACCCAATTAAAAAAGTTTTAAACTTGAGGCAGGAGAAAGGCGTGAACCCAGGAGGCGGAGCTTGCGGTGAGCTGGGATCGCACCACTGCACTCCAGCCTGGACCACAGAGCGAGACTCTGTCTCAAAAAAATAAAATAAAATAATAAAAATACAGTCTTAAACTAATAGCCAATTGGGTAAAGTGTAAAATGTGACGTCGTATTCCAGTCGATGGAAAGTGGACACAGCAGCAGGATAGATGCCTCAGGTTATAAATAACTCTGTCTCCTCTGTTCGGTGTGCTCTTGTGGCTGGACAGCTGTTGAACTGCACACACAAAGGAAAGCTCATCTTGCTGAGACAGATCATTTGTTCCTGTGTTAATTCTTTTTTGTGTGTGACACCAAAAACTTCATTTCCAACAATGCGTAAACCTGGAAAATCTGAGACAGGTGGGGACATAGCTTGTTTTTTGTTTGTTTGTTTTTTGTTTTTTTTTTTTCCTTTTGAGGGTGGGAGGGGTGGTTCGGAGTCTCGCTCTGTTGCCCAGGCTGGAGTGCAGTGACACGATCTCGGCTCAAACTGCCACCTCTGCCTCCCGGATCCTGGTTCAAGCAATTCTCCTGCCTCAGCCTCCTGAGTAGCTGGGATGACAGGCACGCGCCACCACGCCTGGCTAATTTTTGCACTTTTTTAGTAGAGGCCAGGTTTCACCATGTTGGCCAGGCTGGTCTTGAACTCCTGACCTCAAATGATCCACCCGCCTCAGCCTCCCAAAGTGCTGGGATAACAGGCGTGAGCCACCGTGTCTGGCCACAACTTGGTTTTACACATTTTAGGGAGGCGGAGCTTGCAGTGAGCTGAGATCGCGCGACTGCACTCCAGCCTGGGCGACAGTGAGACTCGGTCTCAAAAATCAAAAAAGAAGTACAGGACGGGCGCAGCAGCTCGTATGTATATGTATGTGTATACACACACACACACAGTCTGTAACATTGCTATGCACTATTAGTGTGTGTGTATATACACACACTATAAGATTGCTATCAATGATTAGTGTCTATATATACATACATATATACTATAAGATTGCTGGCCAGGCACGGTAGCTCACGCCTGTCATCCCAGCACTTGGGAGGCCGAGACGGGCGGATCACGAGGTCAGGAGATCGAGACCATCCTGGCTAACACGGTGAAACCCCCGTCTCTACTAAAAATACAAAAATTTTAGCCAGGCCTGGTGGCAGGTGCCTGTAATCCCAGCTACTCGGGAGGCTGAGGCAGGAGAATCGCTTGAACCCGCGAGGTGGAGCTTGCAGTGAGCTGAGATCGTGCCACTGCACTCCAGCGTAGGCGACAGAGCGAGACTCCGTTGCAAAAAAAAAAAAATAGAAGCAAAACATTTGGTACATAGAGATGAGAACAAAAAATCCTAGGTACTACCAGATGGGGTAGGGAGAGGGGGCAAGGGTTGAAAAACTTACTATTAGGCCGGGTGCGGTGACTCACACCTGTAATCCCAGCGCTTTGGGAGGCCGATGCAGGTGGATCACCAGGTCAGGAGTTCAAGAGCAGCCTGACCAATAGGACGAAACCCTGTCTCCACTAAAAATACAAAAATGAGCTGGTTGTGGTGCCTGTCATCCCAGCTACTCGGGAGGCTGAGGCAGGAGAATCACGTGAACCCGGGAGGTGGAGGTTGCAGTGAGCCGAGATCGCGCCACTGCACTCCAGCCTGGGTGACAGGAGGGAAACTCCATCTCAAAAGAAAAAAAAAAAGAAAAAAGAAAAACTCACTGTTGCATACTATGTTCATTATCAGGGTAACCAGATCCTTCATACCGCAAACCTCAGCGTCACGCAATGCGTCCATGTAACAAACCTGCACATGTACCCAGCCCTGAAATAAACGTTGAAGAAAGAAACACGGGAAAATGCTTTTAATTTCAGCTTTTCTCTCTTGTCTTCACTCAGTAGAGTGTAACAGAATAAGTCAAGATGAAACGCGGGCCGGGTGCGGTGCCTCAAGCCTGTCATCCCAGCACTTTGGGAGGCCGAGGCGGGCAGATCATGAGGCCGGGAGTTTGAGACCATCCTGGCTAACACGGTGAAACCCTGTCTCTACTAAAAATACAAAAAACTAGCCGGGCGAGGTGGCGGCGCCTGTAGTCCCAGCTACTCGGGAGGCTGAGGCAGGAGAATGGCGTGAACCCGGGAGGCGGAGCTTGCAGTGAGCTGAGATCCGGCCACTGCACTCCAGCCCGGGCGACACAGGCAGACTCCGTCTCAAAAAAAAAACAAAAAAAATGAAATGCTTTATTGTTGAAAAAAAAAATAAGAAAATCCTCTGAAAGCCGGATCAGGTGGCTCACGCCTGTAATCCCAGCACTTTGGGAGGCTGTGGCGGGGGGATCACCTGAGGTCAGGAGTTCGAGACCAGCCTGGTCAACGTGGTGAAACCCCGTCTCTACTAAACATGCAAAAATTAGCCAGGTGCAGTGGTGCATGACTGTAGTCTCAGCTACTCAGGAGGCTAAAGCAGGAGCATTGCGTGAACCCGGGAGGCGGAGGTTGCAGTGAGCCAAAACTCTGTCACTGCACTGCAGCCTGGGCAACAGAGTGAGACTCTGTCTCAAAAAAAAAACAAAACAAAACAAAAAAGCCGGGCGTGGTGGCTCACGCCCGTTATCCCAGCACTCTGGGAGTTCAAGGCGGGTGGATCGCCTGAGGTCAGGAGTTCGAGACCAGCCTGGCCAACATGGTGAAACCCCATCTCTACTAAATATACAAAAATTAGCCGAGACTGGTGGTGGGCACCTGTAATGCCAGGTACCCAGGAGGCTGAGGCGGGAGAATCACTTGAACTCGGGGGGCAGAGGTGGCAGCGAGCCGAGATCGCACCACTGCACTCCAGCCTGGGCGACAGAGTGAGACTCCGTCTCCAAACAAACAAACAAAAAATCCTCAGAGAATCCAGTCCGATGGACATGGAATATGGACAGAACTGGGGGTTCACAGAGTGCGGAAGACGGTCTTACAGCATTTTGGACGTCCTGCCTTGGGGTTCATGTCGCAACGTTCAGGCACAAAAGGCAACTGGGAGACCATCTCCTCCAGCCATCGGCTCCCATCCGCCATCAAGCCTTTGAACAGAGAGACCCACGTGGGGGAAACTGAGCGTAAGAGTGCCTTCCTTAGGCAGCGAAGCTGGGTCTTCAGAGGCTCCTAGCCCTACCGTCACTGGAGGGGACCATCCCCGTCCATGGTGGTGTGGAGTCCCCGGGACCTTCCCCCCGGTCTTGAAACGTCAACGTGGAGCCTGACGTTGACGTTGACAGTCGTCTGTCCATCATAAGGCCACATACGAGCTGTCGTTCATCACAAAGGTAAAGCCCCCAAGAGTGACCACATCACCGCCTGGCAGGGGCGGCTGGTGGGGAAGCTGGAGGGATCCCCCAGCAGCCTCTTTCTCCTCGGTCTGTGGCTCCAGCGTCCTGGGTGCGTCGGCTTCCGTCTTGGCCAACTGGACCACCAGGGAGTCCTCAGGGCCACTTTCTGGCTCTGCACCTGTCATCTTGGGGAGGTGGGCCACGTTCTGGGTGTCTGTGATCCACTCCTACCAGGAGGAAACATTCTAGCTCGAACACAACAGATATACCACAGACAGTGTCCACAGGGTACCCAACACAGACATCCCTCCCCGGCACTGGGCAGCCTCCCCCGCAAACGCCATTCCCAGTGGAACAGGAAAAGCCCTCTCGTCCGGGAGGTCTAAGTCCCCTCCAAAGCTCTTGTCTGGGATGTGCAGGGGCTCTGAAACGGATACCCTTCTGAACCAAAAATAAAATTCTTCTTTTGTTTTTTTTGAGAACGAATTTCACTCTCGTTGCCCAGGCTGGAGCGCAATGACATGATCTCGGCTCACCGCAACCTCCACCTGCCCGGCTCTAATCCATTCTCCTGCCTCAGCCTCCTGAGTCGCTGCGATGACAGGCATCCACCACCACACCCGGCTAATTTTGTATTTTCAGTAGAGACAGGGTTTCTCCATGTTGGTCAGGCTGCTCTCAAACTCCCAAGCTCAGGTGATCCGCCCGCCTCGGCCTCCCAAAGTGCTGGGACCAAAGGCGTGAGCCACCGCGCCCGGCCCCCAAAAATAAAACTCTAAGCCCTCCAACAGACTGATGGACTCTCCACTCAGTCAAGGTGATTCCAAAGTTATCTTAAAACCTAGTTTGAGACATAATGAGAAGTCAGAGTTGGACATGCTTCATTATACCCTGTTCTCTTTGAAATTCAGGCACAACCAAGCAGCATTAAAATCAAGACACAGGCCAGGCACAGTGCCTCATGCCTGTCATCCCAGCACTTTGGGAGGCCGAGGTGGGTGGACTTGAGTTTGAGACCAGCCTGGACAACATGGTGAAAACTCGTCTGTACTAAAAATACAAAAATAAGCCGGGTGTGGTGGCAGGTGCCTGTCATCCCAGCTACCCAGGAGGCTGGGGCAGGAGAATCGCTTGACGGCGGGAGACAGAGATTGCAGTGAGCAGAGATCATGCCCCGTTTATTTCTTCTTTCCTTTCTTTCTTTTCTTTCTCTCTTCATTTTCTTTTCTTTCTTTCCTTCTTCTCCTTCTATTCCTTCCTTCTCCTTCCTTCCTTCCTTCCTTCCTTTCTCTCTCCCCTTTCCTCCCTCCCTCCCTCCTTCCCTTCCTTCCTTCCTTCCTTTTTTTTTTTTTTCTTGACAGACTCCGGCTCTGTCACCCAGGCTGGAGTGCAATGGCACAATCTCAGCTCACCGCAACCTCCGCCTCCACGGTTCAAGCGATTCTCCTGCCCCAGCCTCCAGAGTAGCTGGGATTACAGGCGTGCACTACCACGCCCGGCTAATTCTTGTGGTTTTAGTAGAGACGGGGGGTTTCACCGCAGTGACCAGACTGGTCTCGAACTCCTGACCTGAAGCGATCCACCCGCCTCGGCCTCCCAAAGTGCTGGGATGACAGACGTGAGCCACCTCGCCTGGCCCTAAATACTGTTCTCTAAAAGGGTCGCTGAGGGAGAATGAGTGCAGGCACGGTGCACCCGCTTAGTGGCGAGGAGAGGAGACACAAGGAGAGGGCAGATACCTGGAAGTTCCCTTGGTGTATCTCAAAGAGCCCAGGGAAGGTGGATTTCGGGTCTGGCACGCTGGGCATCAGAAACTTCTTCACTCTGAAACAGAGACGGAGAATGTGGTCAGGTCAGCCACAGTCCCCCAAGCAGGGCTGGGAAGAACAGCCTTCCACGTGGATACATGTGTCTCCTCACCCTCCCCAGGGACCCTGCCTCTGGGGTCCTCACAAAGTTCCCACCAGGAGGCCAGGCGCGGTGGCTCATGCCTGTCATCCCAGCAGTTTGGGAGGCCGAGGCGGGCGGATCACCTGAGGTCAAGAGATCGAGACCAGCCTGGCCAACATGGTGAAACCCCATCTCTAGTGAAAATACAAGAAAAAAATGAGCCGGGGCGCCTGTAGTCCCAGCTACTCGGGAGGCTGAGGCAGGAGAATTGCTTGAACCGGGGAGGCGGAGGTTGCAGTGAGCTGAGATCCGGCCACAGCACTCCAGCCTGGGTGACAGAGCAAGACTCTGTCTTAAAATAAATACATACCATAAAAAAATAAATAAATAAATGACTCAACTCCCCAGCTCCTTGGGAGGCTGAGGCAGGAGAATCGCTTGAACCCGGGAGGCGGAGGTTGCAGTGAGCCGAGATCGCGCCACTGCACTCCAGCCTGGGCGACAGAGCCAGACTCTGTCTTAAAAAAATATACAAAAATTAACTGGGTGTGGTGGCGGACGCCTGTAGTCCCAGCTACTCGGGAGGCTGAGGCAGAAGAATCGCTTGAACCCGGGAGGTAGAGGTTGCAGTGAGTCGAGATTGCGCCACTGCACTCCAGCCTGGGTGACAGAGCGAGACTCCATCTTAAAAAAAAAAATGCAAAAAATACAAAAATTAACCGAGTGTGGTGGCACATGCCTGTAGTCCCAGCTACTCGGGAGGCTGAGACAGGAGAATCGCTTGAACCCGGGAGGTGGAGGTTGCAGTGAGCCGAGATCGCACCTTACACTCCAGCCTGGGTGACAGAGCAAGACTGTCTTAAAAATATAAAAGTTCCCACCAGGAATACGGTGTGATGGACAGTGAGCCACGTCCTATGCACACAACGGATTTGCATTAAATACGTGATGATTTGCACCTTGTTGATGAGACGGGCTGAAATGAGACCGTCACTCTTGAAAATTCCTATGTTGAAATTCTAATCCTCAACCTCACAATGAAAGTATATTTGGAAATGGGGTAGGGGGTCTCTAAAAAGGTGATGATGGTAAAATGAGGTCACTAGGGAGGATCTGTTTCAACAGGGCTGAGGTCTTTGTAAGAAGAGGAGGTTGGCCAGGTGCAGTGGCTCATGCCTGTCATCCCAGCACTTTGGGAGGCCAAGGCAGACAGATCTCCTGAGGTCAGGTGTTCAAGACCAGCCTGGCCAACATGGTGAAACCCCGTCTCTACTAAAAATACAAAAATTAGCCAGGCGTGGTGGCACACACCTTTAGTCCCAGCTACTCAAGAGGCTGAGGCAGGAGAATTGCTTGAACCCGGGAGGCGGAGGTTGCGGTGAGCCGAGATCACGCCCCTGCACTCCAGCCTGAGTGACAGAGTGAGACTCCGTCTCAAAATAAATATACACATAAATAAATAAGAAAGTGACTCAACCTCCACATCTTTGAAAAGCTCTCTCTGTGGTCTGAAAGAATATTGTCTCGGCTAGATCTCTAACTGGATTCAAAGCTGAAAATTCAGTCACAGCTGGAGCAACCACAATATTAGACCTTGTACAATTCTTCTTGCTGCCCTCATCAGCTTACCTGGGCTTCTTTTCTTTCTGAGAGACGGAATCTCGCTCTGTCACCCAGGCTGGAGTGCAGTGGTGCAGTCGCAGCTCACTACAGCCTTAAACTCCCAGGCTCAAGCCGTCCTTCCACCTCAGCCTCCCAAGTAGCTGGGGCTACAAGTGCACGCTACCATGCCCGGCCCCATTTTGTGTTTTTTTTCTTTCAGATCGAGTTTTACTCTTGTCGCCCAGGCTGGAATATAATGGTGCGATCTCAGCTCACTGCAATCTCCACCTCCTGGGTTCAAGCGATTCTCCTGCCTCAGCCTCCGGAGTAGCTGGGAATACAGGCGTGTGCTACTGCACCCGGCTAATTTTTATATTTTTAGTAGAGGTGGGGGTTTTGCCATGTTGGCCAGGCTAGTCTCGGACTCCTGACCTCAGGTGATCCGCCCGCCTCGGCCTCCTAAAGTACTGGGATTCCAGGCGTGAGCCACTGCACCTAGCCGAACTAATTTTTTTTTGTTTTTGTTTTTTTTGTTTTGTTTTGTTTTAAAATAAAGTCTTGCTCTGTCACCCCGGCTGGAGTGCAGTGGTGCAATCTCGGCTCACTGCAACTTCCGCCCCCCGGGTTCAAGCGATTCTCCTGCCTCAGCCTCCCGAGTAGCTGGGATGACAGGTGCACGTCAGCACGCCTGGCTAATTGTTGTGTTTTTATTACAGACGGGGTTTCACCATGTTGGCCACGCTGGTGGCCAGGATGGTCTCGATCTCTTGACCTCGTGATTCACCTGCCTCAGCCTCCCAAAGTGCTGGGATCACGGGCATGAACCACTGCGCGCGGCCCGAATTTTTGTATTCTTAGTAGAGACAGGATTTCACCATATTGGCCAGGCTGGTCTCAAACTCGTGACCTTGTGATCTGCCTGCCTCAGCCTCCCAAAGTGCTGGGATTACAGGTGGCAGCCACCGTGCCCGGCCCCTCTGAAATTTCTTGTAATGCACTGTCAGAAAAGTGGACATTGTATGGAAACTGAAGCCCAGCGAAATGATTCTGTCAGGCTACTCATCTTTTCCCCCACTTCACACATATTCTGGAAGGAAAACCCTCCACCCATGCGTGGCAGGTGTCCTCCTTACCTCCATAATTTCCATAAAGACAGAAGGAGAAGAGATACCATCAGAAGGATGGCCAGGCTGGAAACTAAAATAAATTTGGACAGCTTTGGTTTGGGAGGCGTGGGTGTCTGTGGGCACGAATCTGAAACGACACGAAAAGGCTACTGTATGTTTTCAACATGATGGTACAGCTCAACCCCAACCACCCTCCTCATCGTTTCATGTTTTTTTTCTTCTTCGTTATTTGTTCTTTTGTTTTTGGTTTGCTTTGTTTTGTTTTTGCAAATATGAGTGTCAGCAAATCTTTTACTTACTTTTTTTTTTTTTCTTTTTTTTTGAGACAGAATCTCACTCTGTCGCCCAGGCTGGAGTGCAGCGGCGCGATCTCGGCTCACTGCAACCTCCACCTCCCGGATTCAAGCGATTCTCCTGCCTCTGCCTCCCGAGTAGCTCGGATGACAGGCACCCGCCACCATGCCCGGCTAATTTTTTGTATTTTTTAGTAGAGACGGGGTTTCTCCATGTTGGCCAGGCTGGTCTCGAACTCCTGACCTCAGGTGATCTGCCCGCCTCGGCCTCCCACAGTGCTGGGATCACAGGCTTGAACCCCTGGGCCCAACCCAGTCTGGTATATTTAATACAGTGATTCTCCTGCCTCAGCCTCCTCAGTAGCTGGGACTACAGGCGTCCACCAGCACACCGGGCTAATTTTTGTATTTTTAGTAGAGACGGGCCTTAATTTTTTTTTTAAATGAATGTTAGTGTCAACAAATTTTGATTCCTACGGAAAATATGCTGGAAAGAGACACTTCCAGGAAGGAAGGGCAGGTTCCACATGCAGCCTTTGGAGGCTTGTGGTTGCTGGGGGTCTTTACAGCATAGGAGAGCTTGCTTTTGGCTGTTGGTGGCTGTACGCCTGAAATTATGCCCCCTGAAAAGATACATTGAAGGCTGGGCGTGGTGGCTCACACCTTTAATCCCAGCACTTTGGGAGGCTGAGGCGGGCAGATCACAAGGTCAGGAGTTTGACACCAGCCTGGCCAATATGAAGCAACCCTGTCCCTACTAAAAATACAAAAATTAGCTGTGCTTGGTGGTGCGTGCCTGTCATCCCAGCTACTCGGGAGGCTGAGGCAGGGAACGGGATGAACCCAGGAGGCGGAGGTTGCAGTGAGCTGAGATCGCGCCACTGCACTCCAGCCTGGGCAACAGACTGAGACTCTGTCTCAAAAAAACAAACAAACAAGGGCCAGGTGCGGTGGCTCAAGCCTGTAATCCCAGCACTTTGGGAGGCTGAGACGGGCGGATCACGAGGTCAGGCGATCGAGACCATCCTGGCTAACATGGTGAAACCCTGTCTCTACTAAAAGTACAAAAAACTAGCCGGGCGAGGTGGCGGGCGCCTGTAGTCCCAGCTACTCGGGAGGGGAGGCAGGAGAATGGTGTGAACCCGGGAGGCGGAGCTTGCAGTGAGCTGAGATCCGGCCACTGCACTCCAGCCTGGGCGACAGAGCGAGACTCCGTCTCAAAAAAAAAACAAAAGAAGGAAAACTAGCCCGAGTGAAAGCAGGTAGGGAGCGAAGCAAGGAGCGGAATTGCTTGTTGCTTTCAGATGGAGCCCTGGAAGATTGGAGAAGACTGAGCTTGCTCAGACACATGCTCTGCTCAAACACACCCTCCCTCCCACCTCCCAAGAAGGCAGGACAGTGTCGGTGGCTATGGCTACTCCAGTCCGGTGACAAGGTTAGGCGGCACTGCTGCGTAACAAACATTACCCCGAGTCTCGCCTCTCTGCCAGCACGTCACCTCTGACCAGTCACTCGGGTACGTGTCTGGCCCATATACATCCTCCATGGCCTTCACCCGGGCCCGGAAAGCGTAACACTTCTCAGCATCCAAGTCTTCTATGGTGACATTGCAGGTATTTTCCTGTTTGGACTGGAGAAACAGACACACACACACACATACACACACACACACACACAATGATTAGTGATGTAACCTGAGTCTGGAGTTTTCCTTCCGGTGGGTTCATGGTCTCGCTGACTTCACGAATGAAGCTGCAAGGCCGGACATGGTGGCTCACGCCTGTCATCCCAGCACTTTGGGAGGTCAAGGTGGGCAGATCAGCTGAGGTCGCAAGTTCGAGACCAGCCTGACCAACATGGAGAAAGCCGGTCTCTACTAAAAATACAAAAATTAGCTGGGCAGGCCGGGCGCGGTGGCTCAAGCCTGTAATCCCAGCACTTTGGGAGGCCGAGACGGGCGGATCACGAGGTCAGGAGATCGAGACCATCCTGCTAACACGGTGAAACCCCGTCTCTACTAAAAACTACAAAAAACTAGCCGGGCGAGATGGCGGGCGCCTGTCGTCCCAGCTACTCGGGAGGCTGAGGCAGGAGAATGGCGTGAACCCGGGAGGTGGAGCTTGCAGTGAGCTGAGATCCGGCCACTGCACTCCAGCCTGGGCGACAGAGCGAGACTCCGCCTCAAAAAAAAAAAAAATTAGCCGGGCGTGGTGGCGCATGCCTGTAATCCCAACTACCTGGGAGGCGTAGGCACCAGAATGGCTTGAACCCGGGAGGCAGAGGTTGCAGTGAGCCAAGTTTGTACCACTGCACTCCAGCCTGGGCAACAAGAGCGAAACTCTGTCTCAAAAAAACAAAAGAATGGAGCCGTGGACCTCTCAGTGAGGGTTACAGCTCTTAAAGGTGGCACGGACCCGAACAGTGGGCAGCAAGATTTATTGTGAAGAGCGAGAATTTATTGTGAAGACTGAAAATTTATCGTGAAGACGGAAAGAACAAATCTTCCACAGTGTGGAAGGGGACCCAGATGGGTTGCCGCTGCTGGCTGGGGTGGCCAGTTTTTAATTCCCTTATTTGTCCCCGCCCATGTCCTGCTGATTGGTGCATTCTACAAACCTCTAGCTAGCTGCAGAGTGCTGATTGGTGTGTTTTTACGGAGTGCTGATTGGCACATTTTACAACCCTCTAGCTAGCCGCAGAGCGCTGATTGGTGCATTTTTACAGAGCAGTGATTTGTGCATTTTACAAAACTCTACCTAGCCACAGAGCGCTGATTGGTGCATTTTTATGGAGCACTGATTGGCGCATTTTACAAACCTCCAGCTAGTCACAGAGCACCGACTGGTGCGTTTTTACAGAGTAGTGATTGGTGCATTTTACAAACCTCTTGTAAGACAGAAAAGTTCTCCAAGTCCTCACCCAACCCAGAAGTCCAGCTGGCTTCGCCTCTCACTGGGACCTTTCATTGTACACCCCCTGGGATTTGCACAAGGTTCCTACTCCCACATGTTTTCACTCTGTTGTTTGCGTCCTCCCTCTCTGCAGACTTTTATTCCAACTACGACAACTACAGATTCAGCAATGATCTCAGCTTACCGCAAACTTCGCCTCCCGAGTTCAAGCGATTCTCCTGCCTCAGCTTCCAGAGTAGCTGGGATTACAGGCACCTGCCACCACGCCCGGCTAATTTTTGTATTTGGTTGTAGGCACTGCTGTTATGACTAAATATTCTTTCAACCACCCTTGGATGACTCTTAAAGATTTCATTAGGCCGGGCGCGGTGGCTCACGCCTGTAATCCCAGCACTTTGGGAGGCCGAAGCAGGTGGATCACTAGGTCAGGAGTTCGAGACCAGCCTGACCAACATGGTGAAACTCCATTTCTACTAAAAGTATGTACACACACATATATGTAGATATACAGTCATGCATTGCTTAACGATGGGACATGTTCTGAGAAATGCTTTGTGAGGTGACTTCTCCATTGTGAGAATATTGTAGAGTTTATTGAGACACACCTCGCTGGTCTAGCCCGTTGCACACCTAGGCTGTATAGCACATTGTTCCTGGGCTATGCACCTGTACAGCACGTTGCTGTACTGAATACGGTAGGCAAACCTAACGCAAGTATTTGTGTATCTAAACGTATCTAAACATAGAAAAGGAACAGGAAAAATAGGGTATAGAAGAAACTAATTGGGACAGCCGCACAGGACAGCCGTGATAATCACAGAGGACTACCGTGATACATGCTGTCTGCTGATGACCAAAAGGTCCTCAGGCAGCACATGACTCTGTGTGTGTCTGTCTGTGTGTGTCTGTGTGTGTGTCTGCGTCTGCGCCTATGTATGCGTGTCTGTGTGTCTGTGTGTGTCTCTGTGTGTGTGTGTCTGTGTTTCTGTGTGTGTCTGTGTGTGTGCGTGTCTGTGTTTCTGTGTGTGTCTGTGTGTGTGTCTGTGTGCCTGTGTTTGTGTGTCTGTGTGTGTCTGTGTGTGTGTGTAGAGAGACAGATATGTAGAGATAGAGGTATGACTAGAGGTAGATAAAGAAATGATAGATAAATAGATAAAACAGAGAGATGATAGACTTGATAGATGATACATAGATAGACGATAGATAGATGATAGAGAGATAAATAGATGATAGATAGATAGATAGATAGATACATAGATAGATAGATAGATAGATAGATATAGAGTCAGATAAAATAGAATGAGATAGGTAGATACATACATACATACATACATACATAGATGATAGATTGAAAGAGATAGAGAGAGATATAATAGAATGATATGGATAGATAGATAAATTGAAAGGGAGAATGATATAGAGATAGACAGATCATAGATAGATAGATAGATAGATAGATAGATAGACAGATAGACACATAGATAGATAGATAGATAGATAGATAGATAGATAGATAGATAGACAGATAGATAGATAGATAGATAGATAGATAGATAGATAGATAGATAGATAGATACATACATAGATAGATAGATAGATACATAGATAGACAGACAGACAGACAGACATATTATTAGTTATCTTTCTCTGGAGACCCCTCAGAGACACAGAGAGAAATGCGAGCTGGACTAGAGCTCTCTCAGGAAGAAACAGCAGAGTGGAATTCAGGCAGGTGTAGACAGAGGGGACCCGGGGGTCTGACTGAACAGCGAATCCCACAGCCCGCACCTGGGGGACGCTCAGCCACCATCGCCCTGAGTCACGGCCGCCCGGCTCACCTGCCACTCCGTGTCGAAGGGGCTCCGGTACTGAACCTCATAGAGGAGACCCCTGTAGGACAGGTCAGAGCACGTCACCGTCACTGCGTCCTGATGCCACGAAAAGCTCACCTGCTTCGGCGAACCGGGCTTTACTGAGAAGAAATAACAGAACCTTCATGTTGCAGACAGTGATATCCCTCCTCTCTGAGCTGACTGTGACAGGCTTACTTCATCCCCTTTCTCTAGCGTGTACCCCTCCCTTCCCTGAATATCTTGTGGGGCTTGGGGTTCACCTGTCTTCATTACTTTTACAGAAGAAGCTTCCACCAGAGCTCTGAGAACCTGTAGGTTTGTGAAGGAACTCTCTAAAATTCTGTGGAAAATGTCCTGTGTGTCTGTTACAGGCTAAATTATGTCCCCCACAAAAATACATGTTAAAATCCCAACTCCCCAGAAACTCTGAATGAGACTGTATTTAAAAATAGGATCCTTTGGGAGGCTGAGGCAGGTGGATCACCTGAGGTCAGGAGTTCGAGACCAGACTGACCAACATGGAGCAACCCTGTCTCTGCTAAAAATACAAAACTAGCCGGGCGTGGTGGTACATGCCTGTAATCCCAGCTACTCGGCAGGCTGAGGCAGGAGAATCGCTTTAACCCCAGAAGCAGAGGTTGCCGTGAGCCGAGATCATGCTATTGCACCCAGCCTGGGCCACAAGAGCGAAACTCTATCCAAAAAAAAAAAAAAAAAAAATTCCATCTGGCTGGACACAGTGGCTCACGCCTGTAATCTCAGCAGTTTGGGAGGCCAAGGTGGGTGGATCACAAGGTCAGGAGTTTGAGACCAGCCTGGCCTATATGGCTGAAACCCCGTCTCTACTAAAAAAAATATAAAAAATTAGCCAGGCGTGGTGGCACACGCCTGTAGTCCCAGCTACTCGGTAGGCTGAGGCAGAAGAATTGCTTGAACTTGGGAGGTGGAGGTTGCATTGAGCCGAGATCGCGCCACTGCACTCCAGCCTGGCAACAGAGCGAGGCTCCATCTCAAAACAAAGTGGGGGGGGAGGGGATCCTTGTAGGTGCATTTAGTTAGTTAAGATGAGGTCATACCGGAGAACGAAGCATTCTAAATGCAACAATAGGTGTCCTTCTCAGAGACAGAGGAGACACAGACACAGAGAAGGCCACGTGGAGACGGAGGCAGAGACTGGAGTGATGCGGCCACAAGCCCAGGGACGCCTGGAGTTCCCAGGAGCTGGGAGAGGCAGGAAGGACCCTCCCCTAGAGCCTCCGGAGGGAATGCGGCTCACAGACACGTCCATCTCACTGGGAGAGAATAAGTTTCTGTTGTTTTAAACCTCCCGTTTGTGGTAACCTATTATAACCCAGGAGACACATCCAGTATCTATGAGTAATTTCACGAATAAAGAGTTCGCAGTTCTCACGGGATTCTGAAACAGATCTGTTTCCCCCACCTCTAAAAAATAAAAAAGGAAAAAAGAGCCACAGCCTTCCAGAATTCTGGGATAAAGAAGAAACATTTTGGAAAGAGGGTTTCCCTACAGCCAGTTCTCCGCGCACATAAGGAAACCTGCCAGGTGCAGTGGCTCATGCCTGTCATCCCAGAAATTTGGGAGGCCAAGGCAGGAGGATCTCTTGAGCCCAGAAGTTCGAGATCAGCCTGGGCAATATGGTGAGACCCCAGGTCTACAAAACATGGGAACGTTTGCCAGGCTTGGTGGTGTGTGTCTGTGGTCTGAGCTACTCTGGAGGCTGAGGCGGGAGGATCGCTTGAGCCCAGGAGGTGGAGGCTGCAGTGAGCTGTGATTGCATCACTGCACTCCAGCCTGGGCGACAGAGCAAAACCCTCTCTCTCAAAAAAAAAAAAAAAAGATAAAAAATCCAGTGAGTGGGATGATGGTGAGAGAGTATTTCCTGCTCCCTGTGTGTGTGTGTGTCTGTGTGTGTGTGTGTGTAGGCAGGGCACCAGAGGGCAGCATCTCTAATTCCCTTATTTTATTTATTTATTTATTTGAGATGAAGTTTCCCTCTTGTTGCCCAAGCTGGAGTGCAGTGGCTGGATCTCAACTCACTACAACCTCCGCCTCCCGGGTTCAAGCGATTCTCCTGCCTCAGCTTCCTGAGTAGCTGGGACTACAGGTGCCCGCCACCACGCCCGGCTAGTTTTGTATTTTTAGTAGAGACGGGATTTCTCCATGTTGGTCAGGCTGGTCTCGAACTCCCCACCTCAGGTGATCCTCCTGCCTCGGCCTCCCAAAGTACTGGGATGAAAAGCGTGAGCCACCACACCCGGTCTTATGTATTTTTCAACAATGAATTTATAAATCGGCCAGGCTGGAGTGCAGTGGTGTGATCTTGGCTCACTGCAGCCTCTGTCTCCCAGGTTCAGGCAATTGCCCTGCCTCAGCCTCCCGGATAGCTGGGATTACAGGCGTGCGCCACCACGCCCGGCTAATTTTGTTTATTTTTTATTTTTAATAGAGACAGGGTTTCACCATATTGGTGAGGCTGGTCTCGAACTCCAGACCTCAAGTGCTCCGCCCGCCTTGGCCTCCCACAGTGCTGGGATTACAGGGGTGAGCCACCGTGCCGAAGCTTTAATTAATTCCCTTAAATCATAGTCATGTGGTCTCCCCACTGGAGGCAGGTTCATCCCCGACCAGTGTGTGTGTAAGAGGGAACTTTCTAGAAGGCCGGTTTCTCCTCACTTGGAGTCAGGAACTGGGCACTGGGCTCCAGTGGCCAATGGTCCATGAGCTTGCTTTTCAGTACTTATGGTAATAAGCTGAGGGAAGTACTGAAAAGCATGGTGAGCTTGCTTTTCAATAGCTACAGTAATCACTAATCCAGTGGCTTGTCTGAGCTTGCTTGTCAGTACTTATGGTAATCAGCTGAAGGAAGTACTAAAAAGTAGGCTGGGCGTGCTTTTCAATCGTTACGGTAATCATTGATCCAGCGACTATCATGAGATGGCTTTTCAGTACTTAGGGTAATCAGCTGAAGGAAGTACTGAAAAGCATGGTGAGCTTGCTTTTCAATAGCTACGGTCATCATGGATCCGGCGATTTTCATGAGCTTTTCAGTACTTACGGTAATCAGCTGAAGGAAGTACTGAAAAGTATGCTGAGCTTGCTTTTCAGTAGTTACGGTAGTCATTGATCCAGCGACTATCATGAGATGGCTTTTCAGTACTTAGGGTAATCAGCTGAAAGAAGTACTGAAAAGTGGGCTGAGCTGGCTTTTCAATTGTTACGGTAACCATTGATCCCGCGTGAACTTGTGACTGGCATGAACTTGCCTTTCCTTACTTACGGTAATAAGCTGAAGGAACTACTGAAAAGCGTGGTGAGCTTGCTTTTCAATAGCTACGGTCATCATGGATCCGGCGATTTGCGTGAATTTAAAGTACTGATAAGGGTGCTGAGCTTGCTTTTCAATTGTTACGGTAATCATTGATCCCGCTACTGGCATGAACTTGCTTTTCATTACTTACGGTAATAAGCTGAAGGGAGTACTGAAAAGCGTGGCTTGCTTTTCAATAGCTACGGTAATCATGAATCCGGCGATTTGCACGAGCTTTTCAGTACTTATGGCAATAAGCTGAAGGAAGTACTGAAAAGTGTGCGGAGCTTGCTTTTCAATAGCTACGGTAATCATGAATCCGGCGATTTGCACGAGCTTTTCAGTACTTATGGTAATAAGCTGAAGGAAGTACTGAAAAGCGTGCGGAGCTTGCTTTTCAAGAGTTAACGGTCATCATGGATCCCGCGGTTTGCAGGAGCTTGGTTTTCAGCCCTTGGGGTAATAAGGTGAAGGAAGTACCGACAAGCGTGGTGAGCTGGCTTTACAATACTTACGGTAATAATAGATCCAGCGACTGGCGGTGAAAACGGGGTGCGTCCCGTTCCTGATGGAGAAATAGAGAATATCGTCTTGCTGCTCTGCGTCTAGGAGGCACCCCGAAGTGTGACCTTCCTGGAGAATGTAGATGGTGCACTGGTCATAGGCCTCATCTGGATTCAATCTGGGGTTTAAAATGACCATTTAGCAACAGTGCTTTATTTATTCATTTATTTATTTAGAGATGGGGTCTTGCTCTTGCCGCCCAGGCTGGAGTGCAATGGTGCAAAATCTCAACTCACTGCAACCTCCGCCTCCTGGGTTCAAGCCATTCTCCTGTCTCAGCCTCCTGAGTAGCTGGGATTACAGGCAACCGCCACCATGCCCAGGTAATTTTGGTAGTTTTACTGGAGACACGGTTTCACCGTGTTAGCCAGGCTGGTCTCCCTGACCTCAGGTGATCCACACACCTTGGCCTCCCAAAGTGCTGGGATTAGAGGTATGAGCTACCACGCCAGGCTTTTTTTTTTTTTTTTTTTTGGAGACAGAGCCTCACCCTGTCGCCAGGCTGGAGCACAGTGGCGCAATGTCAGCTCACTGCAACCTCCACCTCTCAGGTTCAAGAGATTCTCCTGTCTCAGCCTCCTGAGTAGCTGGGATTACAGGTGCCTGCCACCACGCCTGGCTAATTTTTGTGTTTTTAGTAGAGACGGGGTTTCACCATGTTGCCCAGGCTGGTCTTGAACTCCTGACCTCAGGTGACCCACCCGCCTCGGCCTCCCAAAGTTCTGGGATTACAGGTGTGAGCTAGCACGCTGACTTTTTTTTTTTTTTTTTTTTTTTTTGTTCCTTTTGGACAGTGTCTTGCTCTGTCCTTGAGGCTGGAGTGTAGTGGCGCAATCTCGGCTCACTGCAATGTCTGCCTCCCGGGTTCAAGCGATTCTCCTGCCTCTGCCTCCTGAGTAGCTGGGATTACAGGCGCCCACCACCAAGCCCAGCTAATTTTTGTGTTTTTAGTAGAGACGGGATTTCGCCGTGTTGACCAGGCTGGTCTCCAACTCCTGACCTCAGGTGATCCTCCTGCCTCAGCCTCTCAAAATGCTGGGATGACAGGCGTGAGCCACGACGCCCAGCCTGGACATTTCTTAAAACAGCATTTAACAAATCTAATGGCCGTTCCTTCAGGTTGCATTCTCACCATGGCCTCCGGCACGGTGCAGAGGTTGCAGCAAGCTAAGATCACGCCACTGCACTCCAGCCTGGGCGGCAGAGAAAGACTCTGCCTCAAAAGAAAAAAAAATTTAAAAATCCTCCTGGATTAATGTGAGCCCTCAATCCAATTAGAATATTTTTATGAGATAGCAAAGAAATACAGTGAAAAATATTCTTCTAAGAGACAGAAGAGGAGGCACAGACACACAGGCGAAGGCCACGTGGAGATGGAGGCAGAGACTGGAGTGATGCGGCCACAAGCCCAGGGACACCTGGAGCCCCCAGGAGCTGGAAGAGGCAGGAAGGATCCTCCCCTTGAGCCTCTGGAGGCAACGGGATACAGCTGCAGTGGATTAATATGTGTCCGTCAGAAAGATCTGCCGATGTCCTAATGCCCAGACCTGGAATAAGGCCTTATTCAGCAATAGGGTCTTTGCAGTTCGATTAAGTGAAGGAGTGTCAGATGAGATCATCCTGGATTGGGGAGGGGGGGGTCTTAAATGCAATGGCAGGTGTCCTTCTAGGAGACAGAAGAGGAGACACAGACACACAGGAGAAGGCCACGTGGAGATGGAGGCAGAGACTGGAGTGATGCAGCCACAAGCCCAGGGACACCTGGAGCCCCCAGGAGCTGGAAGAGGCAGGAAGGATCCTCCCCTTGAGCCTCTGGAGGCAACGGGATACAGCTGTAGTGGATTGATCTGTGTCCCTCAGAAAGATCTGTCCGTGTCCTAATGCCCAGACCTGGAATAAGGCCTTATTCAGCAATAGGCGCTTTGCAGATGCAATTAAGTAAAGGATCTAGAGATGAGATCCTCCTGGATGAGGCTGGGTCCTAAATCCAATGACAGGTGTCCTAAGAGAAGAGGAGACACAGAGGTCTTTGCAGATGTAATTAAGGTCAATCTGGAGATTACCTTGTCCTGAAGCAGATGGTCCTTACATGCAAAATGCTGTCATAGGTGTCTTTCTAAGAGACAGAAGAGGAGACACAGACACAGAGGAGAAGGCCACGTGCAGACGGAGGCAGAGACTGGAGTGATGCGGCCACAAGCCCAGGGATGCCTGGAGCCCCCAGCAGCTGACAAAGGCAGGAAGGAGCCTCCCCTAGAGGCTCCAGAAAGAACCAAACACAATTGCAATGGATTGGGATGGTGACGTCCAAAAGATCGTCTATGTCCTAACCCGTAGACTTGTGAATAGAATCTCATTTAGAAAGAAGGTCTCTGCAGGTGTCATTCAGTTGAGTATCTTGACATGAGATCACCCTGGAGTAGGATGAGCTCTAAATGCAATGACAGGTGTCCTTCTAAGAGACAGAAGAGGAGACACAGACACAGAGGAGACGGCCACGTGGAGACGGAGGCAGAGACTGGAGTGATGCAGCCACAAGCCCAGGGACGCCTGGAGACCCCAGGAGCTGGGAGAGGCAGGAGGGATCCTCCCCTAGAGCCTGTGAAGGGAGGAGAGTTCTGTCCTTGATTTTGGACTTCTAGCCTCCAGAACTAGGAGAATAACTGTGGATCTTAACTGCTTAGCGTATGGTGCTTTGTTATGGCACCTTAGGAAACTCCTGCTTTCAGGAGGGTCTTTATGGTAAAAGAATGGCTGGGCACAGTAGCTCACACCTGTAATCCCAGCACTTTGAGAGGCCGAGGCGGGCAGATCACGAGGTCAGGAGTTCGAGACCAGCCTGGCCAATATGGGGGAAACCCCATCTCTAAGAATACAAACAAAGTAGCCGGGCGAGGTGGCAGGTGCCTGTAGTCCCAGCTACTGGGGAGGCTGAGCCAGGAGAATCGCTAGAACCTGGGAGGCGGAGGTTGCAGAGAGCTGAGATCGCGCCACTGCACTCCAGCCTGGGTGACAGAGTGAGACTCCATCTCAAAAAAATAAAAGAATGTGCCAAGATCATATATCAGTCTGGTTTTTCTGCACAGGGAAAACAAAATGTCACCCAGCATGAAACCAAGTGGCTTATTCCTTGTCAACAATGTCCGGGGGGAATTCCTGGCTCAGGAACTGTTTTTTTTTGTTTGTTTTTGAGATGAAATCTCCCTCTGTCACCCAGGCTGGAGTGCAGTGACGCGATCTCAGCTCACCGCAACCACTGCCTCCAGGGTTCAAGCGATTCTCCCGTCTCAGCCTCGCAAGTTGCTGGGATTACTGGCACCTGCCAGCACGCCCAGTTAATTTTCGTATTTTCAGCAGAGACAGCGTCTCCTCATATCGGCCAGGCTGGTCTTGAACTCCTGACCTCAGGTGATCCGCCCACCTCGGCCTCCCAGCCTGAGTGTGAGTCTTACTTTCCAAGTAACTTACTCCCAGCGTGAGTCTTACTTTCCAAGTAACTTCATTTTAAAATTTCCCTGTTCTGGACACTTTCCCGTTTATCGGTTTTGCTATCAAACTGAAGAATCAAGCACCCATGACTAAATGTATTGGAAAAACCCTTCCTCCAACGTTCGCACGCATACTTCTGGGTGTGTAACTAAGCCAAGGTAAAAATAAGAATAAAGTCACATCAGGGAGACACAGGGTTGGACGCAGCCCTGGGTAAGGCTGTGACATGTTTCAGACACAATCTTTCCTTCCCTGGCTGCCTAGCAGATAAGATTTCAAGTTCACCCACAGCCCTAGGTGAACAAATCTCTTTCTTAATCTCGCGTCGTGACTCACGCCTGTCATCCCAGCACTTTGGAAGGCCGAGGTGGGTGGATCCCATGAAGTCAGGAGATTGAAACCAGCCCAGCCGACACGGCGAAACACCGTCTGTACTAAAAATACAAAAATTAGCCGGGTGTGGTGGCAGGTGCCTGTCATCCCAGCTGCTCAGGAGGCTGAGGCAGGAGGATCGCTTGAACCCGGGAAGCGGAGGTTGCAGTGAGCCAAGATCACGCCACGGCACTCCAGCCTGGGTGACAGAGCGAGGCTCCGACTCAAAAACAAACAAAAACAAAAAGAATGTCGGTGATTTTGCGCGTGAGTCAGCCATCCCTTGGCAAGAAGGTCTGGGACAATGAGCTTGTGGTTGTGGTGAGGGCTGAGGGTTTCACAGAACAAACATTCTGGCTTGCCGAGTGTGACGCTTCACACTTTCGTTCTCGAGCGATTCCCAATCGCTGACGGCTCAGAAGAGCTATTTTGAGCCCCAGAGGCTGTGGGGTTTGCTTTCCAGGGTGGGGCCACTTACGTGTAGTGGAAAGTCAGATTGCTCCTGGGGTAATGGCTGGCATTCCATGTCACCTGCACCGTTTCTAAATTAAAGTAGATGATCTGAATCTTGACGCCTTCTCCTAGACACAGAGATGCAGGAAGTTCACTGTCAGGCAACTCTATTTTACTTTTATTTTATTTTTTAATTTATTGTTGTTTTTGAGATGGAGTCTCTCTCTGTCGCCCAGGCTGGAGTCCAGTGCCGCGATCTCGGCTCACTGCAACCTTCACCTCAGGGTTCAAGCGATTCTCCTGCCTCAGCCTCCCGAGTAGCTGGGATGACAGGTGCCCGCCACCATGCCCAGCTAATTTTTTGCATTTTTAGTAGAGACGGGGTTTCATCATATTGAACAGGATGGTCTGGATCTCCTGAATCCCAAAGGGCTGGGATTACAGGCGTGAGCCACCGTGCCCGGCGAGGCAACTCTACAAAGAGCTAGAAACTTACAGCATGAAGCTAGCACTTTCGTCCTAAGAAGCAGATGCTGGTTTAAAAGGACAGAGATCTGGCCAGGCGCAGTGGCTCACCTCTGTCATCCCAGCACTTTGGGAGGCCGAGGCAGATGGATCATGAGGTCAGGAGATTGAGGCCATCCTGGCCAACATGGAGAAACCCCATCTCCACTAAAAATACAAAATGTTAGCCGGGCATGGTGGTGGGCACCTGTAATCCCAGCTACTCGGGAGGCTGAGGCAGGAGAATCACTTGAACCCGGGAGGTGGAGGTTGCAGTGAGCCGAGATTGTGCCATTGTACTCAAGCCTGGGTGACAGAGTAAGACTCCATCTCAAAAATAAATAAATAAATAAATAATAAAAGAACAGAGGTCTGCCTGGGTGCGGTGGCTCATGCCTGTAATGCCAACACTTTGGAAGGCTGGGGCAGGTGGATCACCTGAGGTCATGCGTTTAAGACCAGCCCTGGCCAACATGGTGAAACACTGTCTCTACTAAAACTACAAAAATTAGCCGTGTGTGGTGGTGGGTGCCTGTAATCCCAGCTACTTGGGAGGCTGAGGCAGAAGAATCGCTTGAACCTGGGAGAAGGTTGCAGTGAGCCGAGATTGCACCACTGCACTCCAGCCTGGGTGACAGAGCTAGATTCCGTCTCAAAAAATAATAAATAAAAGTCAAAGGACAGAGAAAACCAAGGTTTGTATGCATGGGTTACCCGTTAATTCCTTGAGCAAGAGCTGCAGAATACATAAAGGCTGGTCCAGAAGAGACAATGCCACCTTACATATCCACAGAAGATGTGTCCTTGGATACATGATTGATGCTCATATCTGTGCAAGCCACTAGTGGGTGGACCTTACCCTTTGCAAAAACCCCAGAGACAAGTCAACAAGGGTACAATTATAGTTGCTTTTTTTTTTTTTTTTTTTTTCGAGACAGAGTCTCATTCTGTCGCCCAGGCTGGAGTGCAGTGGTGTGATCTCAGCTCACTGCAACCTCCGCCTCCCAGGTTCACACCATTCTCCTGCCTCAGCCTGCTGAGTAGCTGGGACTACAGGTGCCCGCCACCACACCTGGCTAGTTTTTTGTGTTTTTAGTACAGACGGGGTTTCACTGTGTTAGCCAGGATGGTCTCGATCTCCTGACCACAGTGGCATGAGCCACTGTGCCCAGCTGCTTTTGTTTGTTTTTGCAAAAGGTAATCTTTGCCCACTAGTGCCATGCACAGATACGAGCATCAATCATGTATCCAGTGACACATCCCCTGTGGATACCTAAGGTGGCATCGGAAAGTGTCCCCATCGATCCACCTGACTGTCTTTTTCAAAACACCACACACACCAACTTCAGAAATGGACCGGCTGGGCGCGGTGGCTCATGTCTGTAATCTTAACATTTTGGGAGGCCGAGGTGGGTGGATCACCTGAGGTCAGGAGTTCAAGACCAGCCTGGCCAACATGGTGAAACCCCGTCTCTATTAAAAACACAAAAAATGAGCTGGGCATGGTGGCAGGCGCCTGTAATCCCAGCTACCCAGGAGGCTGAGGCAGGAGAATGGCTTGAACCCAGGAGGCAGAAGTTGTAGTGAACCAAGATCGTGTCACTGCACTCCAGCCTGGGCGACACAGCAAGACTCTGTATCAAAATAAACTAAAATAAAATAAAATAACAGTAATGGACCAACTCTAAAGAAGTATGTCTATCTTTGCTTAGAAGGTTGCTCAGACTTCAGTAGCTTCGACGTTTCAAGAAGTCTGGGTTTGTAATTCTGAACATGGGGAATGGGAATATTTTAGAATTGAGCAAACATGCAATGATATTTTGGATAATGGCAAACCAAGTCTCTCACTGTCAAAGAAGTGAGTTACAGGTTTGGAAAGACAGGCTACAGTGAACCTTGTCATGCTGGGTTTTAAGTGGAGGTATCTGGAGGATAGATAGAGATAGATACATACATACATACATAGATACATAGACAGTAATGTTAGAGAGAATTATATAGATGATGATAGAAATAGACAGACACAGATAGGGATGGGTGGGTAGATGGATGAATCAATGGACAGGTGGGTGTATAGATGGAAGGCAAGTGGATGGGTGAGTGGATGGGTGACTGGATGCATGAAAAAATGGATGAACAGATACATAGTTGAATGGGTGGATGGGTGGATGGATGCATGGAGAGATGGATAAGTAGATGTGTACATGGATGGGTGAATGGATGGATGGATGAGTGGATGAAAGTGTGGCTGAGCGCATGGGTGGATGGATGGTTTGATGGATGGATAGATGGATGTATTGGTGGATGGATGGTGGGTGGGTGGATGGATGGATGGATGGATGGATGCATAGATGGATGAAAGGGTGGGTGGATGGGTGGGTGGATGAGTGAGGGGATGGATGGATAAATGGATGAACAGATAGGTGAGTGGGTGGATGGATGGATGGATGCATAGATGGATGAAAGGGTGAGTGGATGGGGGGGTGGATGAGTGACAGGATGGATGGATAAATGGATGAACAGATAGGTGAGTGGGTGGGT
>NW_016815183.1:85960-89045 GCF_001698545.2 Rhinopithecus bieti
CCCTTCCCTCCCTCCCCTCCTTTCCCTTTCTTTTCCTTTCTTCTTTCTGAGATAGAGTCTCACTCTGTCACCCGGGCTGGAGTGCAATGGTGCGATCTCATCTCACTGCAACCTCCGCCTCCCGGGTTCAAGCGATTCTCTTGCCTCAGCCTCCCGACTACCTGGGATGACAGGCACCCACCACCGCACCCAGCTAATTTTTGTATTTTCAGTAGAGATGGGGTTTTGCCATGTTGGCCAGGCTGGTCTCAAACTTCTGACCTCAGCCGATCCGCCCACCCCAGCCTCTCAAAGTGCTGGGATTATAGGCGTCAGCCTCCGTGCCCAGCTTTTCTTGCCTTTTCTTTGAGACAGGGTCTCCGTCTGGCACCCATGCAGGAGCGCAGTGGTGCGGTCAGGGCTCAGCATAGCCTCAAACGCCTGGACTCAAGCCATCCTGTTGCCTCAACCTCCCTCGAAGCCAGGATTGCAGATGCACGCCACCCACCCTGCTAATTTTTGTATTTTTAGTAGAGACAGGGTTTCGCCATGTTGACCAGGCTGGTCTCAAACTCCTTTACTCAAGTGATCCACCCGCCTCGGCCTCCCAAAGTGCTGGGATTGTAGGCGTGAGCCACTGCGCCTGGCCTGAGCTTTTCTTGAAAGCATATCACAGACCAGCCTGGCCAACATGGGGAGACCCTGTCTCTACTCAAAAAATAAATAAATGAGGCCGGGTGCGGTGGCTCACGCCTGTCATCCCAGCACTTTGGGAGGCCGAGACGGGTGGATCACGAGGTCAGGAGATCGAGACCCTCCTGGCTAACACGGTGAAACCCTGTCTCTACTAAAAACTACAAAAAACTAGCCGGGCGAGGTGGTGGGCACCTGTAGTCCCAGCTACTCGGGAGGCTGAGGCACGAGAATCGCTTGAACCCGGGAGGCGGAGGTTGCAGAGAGCTGAGATCGCGCCACCGCGCTCCAGCCTGGTGACAGAGCAAGACTCCGTCTCAAACAAACACACAAACAAAAAGGAACCATCTTTGCCCAGGACCCTCCACAACTTCTGCACCTACAGGTGTCAGAAGTGGCTTCATTCAATAGTCACTCAAGATACAGTTCTTGAGGGTCTGATATCTCCCAGGCACTGGGGAGGTGACAATAATATGACCTGACTCAGAGAGACAAAGCAGCAATAGACATAAAAGACTGAGCATTGTTCGGATCTCAGCACCCAATCGATGTCCACTGTGACTGCTGGACGATAGGTGCTCTTGCATCCAAAGCAGTCAAGTCTGCAGAGCGAGAGAAAGGAGGTTGGCCTAAAAACAGACAGGACTCTCTGCCCTCATGAAGAATGCGTTCTGTAGGAGGAGAGGAAGCTGAAATAAGTATGTATGCCCTGAACATGGTCATGGTGAGCGCTGGGAAAAAGAGAAGTGGCCGGGCGCAGGGGTTCACGCCTGTAATCCCAAGACTTTGGGAGGATGAGGTGAGTGGGTCATCTGAGACCAGGAGTTCAATACTGCCTGCACAATAGAGTGAAACCCCATCTCTACTATAAATACAAAAAATAAAAATAAAAAATTAGCCAGGTGTGGTGGCAGGTGCCTGTAATCCCAGCTACTCAGGAGGCTGAGGCAGGAGGATCACTTGAACCCAGGAGGTGGAGCTTGCAGTGAGCCAACATCGCGCCCCTGTACTCCAGCCTGGGTGACAGAGTGAGACTCCCTCTTAAAAAAAAAAAAAAAGAAGAAGAAGAAGAGAAACCGGGTGCGGTGTCTCACACCTGTAATCCCAGCACTTTGGGATACCGAGGCAGGTGGATCACAAGGTCAGGAGTTTGAGACCAGCCTGGTCAATACGGTGAAACCCCGTCTCTATTAAAAATACAAAAATAAGCTGGGCACGGTGGCGGGTGCCTGTAATCCCAGCTACTGGGGAGGCTGAGGCAGGAGAATCACTTGAACTCGGGAGGTGTAGGTTGCAGTGAGCCGAGATCGTGTGACTGCACCCCAAACTGAGTGACAGAGTGAGACACCATCTCAAAAAAAAAAAAAGAAAAGAAAAGAAAAAATAGAAAAGGAAAAGGGAAGTGGAGGGGGAGGAAGGGCAGAGGCAGAACTGCTCACTTCTGTGGTCAGGAAGGTTTTTGGATTGGGGACCTTCAGGCGTAAAGGAAGAAGTCCCCAAAGCCAGCCTCGGCCTCTCCCTTACCCAGGGGTTCTCGATCTCTGCCCTAGTGATATTTTAGCTGGATAATTCTTGGTTGTGTGGGCCGTGCTATGCATCATAAGATATTGAGCAGTATCTATGACGTCCAACCACTAAATGTCAGTAGCACCTCCCAGCTCTTGCTATGACAACCAAAAATTCCACTGAGGTTGCCAAGTGTTCCCTGCGGGGTGAAATCACTCCTCATTGTAAATCATTGTCTTCCATAGATAGATAGATAGATAAATAGATAGATAGATAGATAACAGATTGATAGATAAATAGATGATAGATAGATAGCAGATTGAGAGATATATCGGTAGATGATAGATAGATACATAGATACATAGACATATAGATAGATAATGGATTGATAGATGAATAGATGATAGATACATAGATAACAGATTGATAGATAAATAGATGATAGATAAATGGACAGATAGATACATAGATACATGGATAAATGAATGGATAGATATGACAGATAGACGGATAGACAGATAGATAGATGATAGGTAGATACATAGATAGATACAAAGGTAGGTAGATGAATGAGTGGGTAAATAGATGATAGGTAAGTGGGTAGATAAAAGATAGATACATGCATACATACATGAATGAGTGGGTACCTAGATAGATGATGGATGGATAGACAAATAGATGATAAATGAATGGATAAATAGGTGGATAGATGGATGAATGGAAAGATAGATGATAGATAGATACATAGATATATAGATAAACGAAGGGATAGATGACAGACGAAAGGATAGATACATGATAGGTAGATACATAGATACAAAGGTAGATAGATGAATGAGTGGGGAGATAATGATAGATAAGTGGGTAGGTAGATAGATAGATAGATAGATAGATAGATAGATAGATA